>NW_016234652.1:0-1162 GCF_001687245.7 Rhagoletis zephyria | reverse complement strand
TGATGATTTCCCAAACATCCAAACATACAAACTTTCACATTTATAATAGATATTAGTAAGATAAGATTGCCACTGAGCAAAAACGCATCAGTAAAAAAGGCGAGTGCAGCACCGTACTCGTGATAGAAGTGAAACTTCTTAATAAAATATATATGTTTCAATGGAATTGAATTCAATTTTAATTATTTAAATAAATCATTAGATTTAGCTAGGGTTTTTAGCAATTTATTTGGGAAAAATAAAACTCTTAGATTTTTGTGCGGATTTTCGTTGATTTTAAATTTGCTATCCCAAAATAATTGATATCAAATAAAACACCTCTTTGAGCTAAAATTTTCGAGTAACGAAAGCTGAACTAGAAACACAAAATTTATGATATCAATTTCGTGACGAAAATTATACGAATTTTTTTAATTGCCCTGGAAACTGACGCAAAATAGTATTATTTATTCGGAACGTTGTGTAGTTCTGTCTACTCTTAGAAACACAACATAAAAAATCAGAACTCAGCAACGATTCGCATGAACAATACTATTTTGTGTCAGTTTCCAGGGCAGTTAAGAAAATGCGTATAATTTTCGTCACGAAATTGATATCATAAATTTTGTGTTTCTAGTTCAGCTTTCGTTCCTCGAAAATTTTAGCTCAAAGAGGTGTTTTATTTGATAGCAATTATTTTGGGATAGCAAATTTAAAATCAACGAAAATCCGCACAAAAATCTAAGAGTTTTATTTTTCCCAAATAAATTGCTAAAAACCCTAGCTAAATCTAATGATTTATTTAAATAATTAAAATTGAATTCAATTCCATTGAAACATATATATTTTATTAAGAAGTTTCACTTCTATCACGAGTACGGTGCTGCACTCGCAAAGAGGTGTTTTAAATGATGTATCTATACTGCAGTATTTTCGGACAATACTAGCTCTTACTGCCAATATGGGAGTATTACATATACATATGCTTATTTCAATGAATACAGCTACATAAGTACGGACCTTTTAAGTAAACGGTTAAGAAATAAATTGCTATTATTTCATGTGTGCGTAGTAGTGTCCAAGGAGTTTTGACATCTGATATTTTACAGCCNGAAATAAATTGCTATTATTTCGTGTGTGCGTAGTAGTGTCCAAGGAGTTTTGACATCTGATATTTTACAGC
>NW_016234651.1:0-1162 GCF_001687245.7 Rhagoletis zephyria | reverse complement strand
GTGCATAGTTTACGCACACACATATAAACTGTCATTTAAGCAAAGCGCTTCCTTCAAGTCTCAAGCCAGACGATGATATCACCACCGGCAGACGCATGTTGGCTGGGTTCATGCCAGCAGGGTAACTGTTGCAAAACTCAGATTCAACGCTGTGCTGATGTACCATTTCCCGAATGGCAAATATTTCTAAAATGCAGTAAAAACTTTACCCAACTACGACTACCCATGAATCTCACAAAGGTAAGCACATAGTCTTAGTTCTAGTAGACATATGTAGGTACTTTTATCCGATACGTACATACATATATTTAAGTACATGATTGTGTGCACTAAGTAGTTGGTTTCTATGTAAGGGAACTTGTATGTGTGCCGTCTAAATATTACGCTAAGATATTGTTTAGCATGTGTTTCTGGGTCGTGAACCTCGTTAGAGGCGTACAATATTTGCCTATTTGCACTTGCGTGCACAATTTTGCTGTTCACGTGTGTACATGCATACATACAAACAAATGTACTTATAAATTAAATAGCTCACGAAAATTAAACAATTTTTGCAAAAGCGCAAGTTTTTGATGATTAAATATGCAAAGGTAGATATGTATTTATGAGGAGCCGGAAAATTTTTAATAAAGCAATTTCAAATTTTTTTATTATGTTTTCGATTACCNAGCCGGAAAATTTTTAATAAAGCAATTTCAAATTTTTTTATTATGTTTTCTTTACAGTCCTAATTGTCAGCTATGAAACGAACCCAGAACCTTATTTGTAATTAGAACAGTTTTTGAGATTAAATAAACTGCAAAATCCAGGAAATTGTGAAATTTAGAATTTTGTCTTGTCTTAAAGGTTATGTTTGGGGCTATGTAAAAAGTGTGTTAAAAAATAGGAAAATTAAAAATTACCGAATTTAAAAATCGCAAAAGCGAAAATTTATATAATTTTTTGGCTAATTTTTTATACTTACTAATCTTAAGATATCCTAACTAATCTCAAGATATCTAGAAATTCTTGAACTTTGAAAAAATTTTCTTTATTAAAATATATTTAAATAAAAAAGTTTCTGATTATAACTTTATTCAGAGTTTGCAAAAAAATTACTTTTCAAAAGTTCAACAATTCATATGTTAAAAAACCGTATATTGGAGGTATTGTATAAAAAAAA
>NW_016234650.1:0-1162 GCF_001687245.7 Rhagoletis zephyria | reverse complement strand
AAAAGGTCAGCGCTTTTGCACCTCATTTAATTTTTTCGACTTGTAGGCAGTTGAGAAGTAAAGTCCTCTCTCACCATACAAAAATCATACTTTGTTAGTCACTGATCATATGGCCCAGGGCTGATAGGCGGCCCTTGCGACAGATTTACAGGCCTTTGTGCCTTGGCGACGGCGAATACCGCAGACGATGGAAGTTCGTTAGACTGAAGCTGGCCACAATCACTGGACAGTGGTGGCTTAGAACGAGCGTTACCTTTGTGCCTAGCGCCTCGATAGTTTTCCTAGTCGGGCGATAGCCGGAAGAAAGCAAATCTGGCCAGAGCCTGTTAAACATCGGGATTTATTTCCTGCCGGATGGTTGTACCATACCTTGGTGGCGGCTGCCAGAATCTTCTACAGATCCTATCATTGGTCAGAGCTGGCTTAAAGGCGTGTGATGCCAGCAGACAATGTCTAGTTAGAATGTCCACCAGAAGCCCAAAGTCCTCCCTCTGGAGGGATAGGAGAAACTTCTTGAGCTTTATGACAAACGCTCTGAAAATAATCCTGAACATTTTGCAACCTGGCGATTTGGTCCACATCTTATGTGCCTTCCGGATCATAGATAAGTCGAGTTCTTGTTTAAACGCCCCTTTTTCTATCAGTATAGTCTGCGAAAGAGTGCCTTCTTTAGCAATCCTGTCGGCCTCCTCGTACAGATGTACAATGAGAAAGTGCAATGCGATAGTAGTAACGTAACTGTCGACATAGAGATTCACCCATTTATTTTCTGGGTTACTGCTCAGTAGCAGATTACTGGAGCAAATAGGGGCGCCTATGTTCTCCTGCGGTAAACTCTTGGACGGTTGGGCCGCGTGTAAGTTCAGCAAACGCTGGTTTAACACTACGAAGTGCGCAATTGCTTTATCCTTTCTAGCCTGAAGTGGACCCGAGGCGGTAAGATTAGAAATCTGAACTGATTGTATTCGTATCAGATGTCGAAAGAACGATGAGATGGAATCATCTCAGCACTTTCGTTTAGAATGTACAGCCTTCGTGATGCTAGGCTGGAAACATTTTGAAGCGCTAACCCTGAGCTATCCGTCACCGAAAGCAGTCGTATTCAAAATTTCGTAATCGGCGTAATCGCGGCGACTCCCCGACTAATTTAATGGCTTCCGTT
>NW_016234649.1:708-1162 GCF_001687245.7 Rhagoletis zephyria | reverse complement strand
GGGAAAAATATCGCCGCATTTTTTGCTTAACCGTCATTCAATTGAAACTTCGCTTTGAATCGTTTCGTCAACGCTCTGCTCAATTTGGTAACTGCAGCATGGAAGTGCTTAATTGATTGTCGCAGTTAGTAAGTTTTTCTAGCCTTTTTTTTTAACGAAAATAGCTTTGGAATGAGCTCGACATAATAGCTATTTGCTGTATCCATGCTGTTCATTATGTCTTTCACTGGCTCAAGCATTATTCTTATATCGTTTAAGCACTCCTCCTGCTTTTTTGAGAATATGCTTGTATTCATGGAATCACACAGCTTTTTTAAATAAAGCTTTTTTATTGAAAAATATTGAAAAATCCTGCACGCCGTACTTCCTTTTGTTGGAAGTGCTCCTCAACATTTTGCGATCTTTTTTGCGTTAACATCATGTTCGCATGACGCGCACGTCGACCTATATTTTA
>NW_016234649.1:0-654 GCF_001687245.7 Rhagoletis zephyria | reverse complement strand
TTTTGTTGGAAGTTCTCCTCAACATTTTGCGATCTTTTTTGCGTTAACATCATGTTCGCATGACGCGCACGTCGACCTATATTTTACGGATGGCTCGTGGCATTTTATTCAATAGCGAACGAAAAACTCAATGCATAGGAACGGATTCGATAAATCTTACCATACGCACTTTTTTTAAAATAATCAAATGAAATTCACAATCGACAGTAAAAGAGTACTTGAAAAAACTTCATTCGAAGCCAAAGAACACAACACAGCCACAATTTTCCACAATGGTTTTGTTCACTATAAATCAATGAGGAAAAATACCTGCATGGAAAATTTCCAGAGTACTCAAACTTTTCGTACGATTCGCTGCAACAAATTTGTGCAAAAATATTGAAATTGACGAAAAAAAATAAAATGAAATATGAATTAAGAACTATATTAAACACACGTGTTGATTCTCCAAAGTCCAAAATAGAAAGACCGAATATCAATGTACACCACCTTTTCGATAATACGATAAAATGACAGATATGTTGTGTTGTGGTGACTTTCATTCCATTGGCTCTACAAAATCCCTATTGAAAAACTTGCAGCCATGTTTATACTTGANTTACCATACGCACTTTTTTTAAAATAATCAAATGAAATTCACAATCGACAGTAAAA
>NW_016234648.1:0-1162 GCF_001687245.7 Rhagoletis zephyria | reverse complement strand
AAACATGACATTTCGCACTATTTTCATTCATTATCAACAGAGAGTTTACGGTAAAATTAACAACGATCGGGTCACTATAACCTATTGCCTTCATACAACTGATTGTTTAGATATGGGGTTTTACTGTAAATCTCCTTTATTTGGACAGCTAAAACCGATAAGTTTCGTAAGCTATTTTATAAATAACAATACAAAGTCTACTGGGAAATTCGTCAAAATCTATGCTGTATAAGCTTTATCTCTCAGTTTTTGCGATATATCTCCTTCATTAAGGAAGCTAAATCCATCTATCTATGTATGCTGTGAATATATAAATTTTTTCAAATGCAGTAATCTGTTAAAGTAAAATTTCCAGATGTTCATGAAAGGTATGAAGCCTTCGGCATAGCCGAAAACAGCGCTGCTCTTACTGGTTTCTTTCTACCTTTATCCCTACCTATACCATTTTAGTTATAATTACATTTATCTTAATCAGTTTTCCATTATATTTATTGTTATACTTTACTTTATCCTCATATTTATCTTTTTTATCCTTCATATACACATGTATATACATACTCCCCTTTGTTCTTAGAAAAGTAAAGTGTTCAATTTACCTTGGTCTTCATCTTTGTTTTTATCTTTCATTGCGTTGCTTTTATCCTTTTCTTTATCTAGTCACCTAGATGAGGTGACGCGATAAGATGTTATGTGATGTGATGTCAGGTAATGCGATGCCATTTCATGTCATACGATGTCATATCATGTGATGTGAAGTCACGTGATTTCATATCATGTAATGTCATGCCATATAATGTGATGTCATATCATGTGATGTCATGCCACGTGATATCGTGTGATGTGATATCATATTATGTGATATCATATCATGTGATGTCATGTAATGTGATCACATGCCAAGTGCCGATTATTATATCAATAGCATTGTCGATAACTGTCTCGATAAATATACCGATAACATTATCCATAAACATATAGAAAAAAACGATTACAAAACCGATTAATTCTTCGATAAATATCACAATCATCACACCGTGCGAAGTCAATTTTACACACGAAAAAATCAATATATTCATAAAACTGGGCGCCAAATATAACGGGTGATTTTTTTAAAGCTTGATACCTTTTTTTTTAAAAAAAACGCATAAAATTTGCAAAATCT
>NW_016234647.1:0-1162 GCF_001687245.7 Rhagoletis zephyria | reverse complement strand
TTTTCGTTTTGCGTCTTTCTTTTTTCTGTTGATGTACGCATTTGAACTTTTTCAGTACCAAGTGCTTTATAATACGGTTTTATTTATTACGTTTACTTCCTGGGACTGGCTTTTGTCGATTGAAGAATTTGAAGTTCTCTTCCTTTTGTAGCTGGTACGTTCCTTCCTCTTGATTTTCATCACTCGTGGTAACACCAATCACAGGCACTCGTACTAGCGGCGTTTACATCCAAATCGGCAATGTTGTTAATCACTTCTTTTGATTGTGGGTGCATTAAATGTGAATTATGGGTTGATATAGAATTCCAAGTATTGGAAAGCAATGTCTCAATTGTATTTTTATCGCCAGTCTTATTAAAAATTAAGAAAATTGAGAGTGACAGTGTTACCAACTACTTACTCAGAAGCATTTTTAACAAATTTTTCAGGTCAGAAATTTGGTTATAACCATAAAAGTGTCTGATAACATAGTTGAAAGGTTACTTGTCTGCATTCACCGTCTAAACAGACAAAAAGTATNAAACAATTAAAATTTTTCAGAACCAAAATCGAAAGGCGACATATAAAAAATGGACGCAAAGAAGAATTGTCTGGCAACACCAGTGAAATTTGGCGACGATTTTGCGACGACTGCTAGAAAGGAGTGCCCACAGTTTGATGTTAAAAATGTTACAACTGCTTACACCATTTTTTGCTTGGAAGGCAAACCTCCATAGTATGCGTATCCGTACATGTACGTGCGTTTGACATTTACGCTTCGAAATCAAAGTTCATACAAATTTCTTACATTTTCATGCGTTGCTATGCAAGTGCTACCATACAATTTTTTTTATACATATTACATGGTCAAATTGTTTGACCAAACTGTGTGTATGGGTTAGTGAAATTTTGTATGTATGTGTCATAAGAGATTGAATGCTCTTTGACTAAAATCAAAGTTATCGAATTATATGTACACAAACACGCAGTTTTATCTTACCATTTTGCTCATGTAAGGTCCCTATTATGAAAACGTTGTATTACCCATATTTCTGGATTTCCCGTTTTTAATATATATGTATATACATAACTGTTTTTGTCGCCGCAGCGCTGATATGCTGCTAACCTAACAAAAAAAAAAAGATTCCACATGCTGATAAACAATATGTATTGCAAAACTATT
>NW_016234646.1:0-1162 GCF_001687245.7 Rhagoletis zephyria | reverse complement strand
GAAATTATGCATGCGTTTGTACCAACATATCCATTTATATTATTTTAAAGAAAGCTAATAGTAAAATTTAAAATCGAATATTGATATGACAATTAAAAAAAAAAAAATAAAATTTATTACTTGGTCCGTCCTGGATTTGAACCAAGACAAACGGCGAGACGCCTAAGTTCTCTGCTTCGAGTAGCTTGTGGAACAAACCTATTATTTACATCATATCCGTACAAGACGCGATTGACAGAGACTCCAACACATTAACAACGAAAACTAAAAGCTCAGTTAGTCTAGACTTAATTTCCGTAACTCAGCTTCACTGAATATTTTGGCCAACCTGTTATATGAGAAACTGTGTTGGCGGTTAGTTAAAACTTAAATAACCGTAAGAAACGTAAGAACCTGTAGATTTTAGATTCTTAAGTTACGGCCTTACGGAAATTGAGAGCGGTGAGAGAATCAGGCTTGCCACACTCTCGTTTTTGTGTTTCTTTAAAATAAATGAACGCAAACATTTTTGTTTGCATGAATTTTTTTGATGTGGCATTTTAGGCGGCGAACTGTTAAACATCTGAAAAAGAAAATACAAAAACAAACTATTTCCGCTCTTGGCTTAAGTTGACGTGTTGAGTAATCATTGGTGATTTCTTACGGTAAGTTAATTAAACTTAAGTCTAGACTAACTGAGCTTTAAGGCATATGCAAAATTTTATATATCAGTTTGGCCCTGTAGCGAATGACTCTCATTTGATCGATCAAGTGAGTGGCAATGCTAATAGAAGTAACGGTAGTTGGTTGCCATAGTAACCGCAAATTTCACATTTTGTGCTCAACAAAAGTAGTTCTACCTTCCAAATAATGTCGAGTACTGAAGTACTTGGATATAATTTTGAACTTAATTAGTTTAAGCGATAATTTTACCATTTATTCGACCCCGTTCATACCAAAAGTAAGTAAAAATAATAGTTTTTATTGCGGTATTACAATTTATTTATATATAAACGTAAGAAATAAAACCGTATTATAAAGTACTTGGTACTGAAGAAGTTAAGATGCGCACATCAACAGAAATAAGAAAGTCGCAAAACGAAANGCGATAATTTTACCATTTATTCGACCCCATTCATACCAAAAGTAAGTAAAAATAATAGTTTTTATTGCGGTATTACAA
>NW_016234645.1:231-1162 GCF_001687245.7 Rhagoletis zephyria | reverse complement strand
CTATAATAAGCAATATAAATATATTTTAACCTAACATTTTATTAAAAATACCTCCACAAACTTCTTTTCCTTGCTAGCGTGCAANATATAAATATATTTTAACCTAACATTTTATTAAAAATACCTCCACAAACTTCTTTTCCTTGCTAGCGTGCAATTTTGTTTACTTTTACATTTGGCATTTCTCCTCTTTTTTGCAAAAACAATCGATAAAACTAGGATGGACACCGAAACGTTATCGGTTTAATCTGAGATTATTTTATAATTACAGATTAACAAGGGACGAATTTTATATGGCTAATCTATTGTTATAATTACAGATTAGGGTGTTAAGTTCGAAAATGAGGATAATCTACTTATATGTGAACCTAGTATAAATAGCGGCAAATCAACTGCACTTGATAGTAGTTGGTTGAATAAGGAATGGTTAACGCTTCTGACTTTGAATATCGATTACGCAGGTTCGTTCCTTGCTGAAGTCTAGAAAAAAGAAGTCTGATGAGGAGATGTGGTGATCTCCGAAATAGTGCTATAACTTCTACCGCTTAGACTTTGTTGCTTTTTCAATTTTTCCTAATACATTTTCAATATTTAAAAGCCCTTCTGCACTATAAACTTGAATCTGTTTAAATTCTACAGGGTTTCCTCATTAATTTTATACCCATATTTCTTCTCTAAGCACATATCTCTGAATTTTTTAAATCATTTGTTTGCTTTTTGGAGTAGCAAAAAGGGAGCGCATGGTGCGCCAGAGAATATATTTTCTGATTCTCCGTGGAAATAAAAGACGAGGGATTTTAATTGTACAAACGAATTCATTAATGTTTATTGACTTGAAAAAAGAAGTCTGATGAGGAGATGTGGTGATCTCCGAAATAGTGCTATAACTTCTACCGCTTAGACTTTGTTGCTTTTTCAATTTTTCCTAATA
>NW_016234645.1:0-206 GCF_001687245.7 Rhagoletis zephyria | reverse complement strand
TGTTTGCTTTTTGGAGTAGCAAAAAGGGAGCGCAGGGTGCGCCAGAGATTATATTTTCTGATTTTCCGTGGAAATAAAAGACGAGGGATTTTAATTGTACTAACGAATTCATTAATGTTTATTGACTTCAATCAAACTTCAACACGATATTTAGTAACGGTATGGTTAAACCGGTAACAAAGTTCGCCCGAGTGGCGTTCTGTGAC
>NW_016234644.1:0-1162 GCF_001687245.7 Rhagoletis zephyria | reverse complement strand
TTGCTAAAATATGTATGTCCAGTTTTCATAAGATCAAAAATATATGTATTTCCAGTTAATGAATGACCAAACCGATATTTCCAGTTTTTACGTTGACAAATCTTTGCCCTGTTTTTAAATTACCAAAAATGTATGTCCATTTTAGACATTTCCAAAAATTTATGTCCGGTTTTTAAATTACCAAAAATGTATGCCCATTTTTGAAATGCCCAAAAATTTATGTCCAGTTTTTACATTCACAAAAATCAATTTCTTTTGAATGCAAAGGAAAATGAACGCTTTGTGAAGAAAACATCAAGAAACAACACTTCGCTACAGCCTTAAATATGTAAAAGGAATTTGCTTAAAGCCAACTTTTGAAAAATAAAATTTTAAGACAGCCTTCTTAAAGTCACACACTCATCTACAGTTTTCGGTATTCCCCACCGGCTGACAACGCACAGTGTAACTTTTTTCACTTTTAGGATGCCAAAAGTCAAAAAAACAATGTGCTCCAATCTTCAAAATTTTTTGATATGCTACAGATAAATAACCAACTGTTAAGAAAATGTATTCAAAGCAAAGCAAACAACCCACAATCCTCATGATAACCGTTATGTAACTTTGCTGATTGCAACAAGTGTAAAAATCGTTTCACAGTCTAAAAATTTTGATTAACTTTGTGGCCACGTGGTGGATTTTTGGATAACTGGTTTGACTTGAAACTATTTTATTTTACATACTTGGGTAGTTTATAACAGCATTGGTAAGTTTCAGCAACGTAGGTATTTTTTTAATTTTTTTTTTTTTGTTTAGACAGCCACTAATAATTTGGAAAGCTTAGAAAATTTTTCGTTTTCAATAGAATAGAACTTACTTACTTCGCTCGAATTCGCCTTGATGANAAAAAAAAACCATTGCAGAAGTTTGCCGACACTATGTCATTTTTGCATATCGCTAACTCAAGGTCAGCATGCCCTTACTCATATATGAATGCACAATGACCTAACAATGGAATGTCTTCAATTCAAGTCTACGATACTACATCCGCAAAAAAGACAGTTATACCTGAAATGGTAAAAACCCAGAAAAAGGAAAGTTGTGTACTAAATAGCCTTCATTGTTTGGCATATTGGTTTTCCTATTGATAGCGAGCCTTTAAAATCTATGTTGTGCTCTTATC
>NW_016234642.1:991-1162 GCF_001687245.7 Rhagoletis zephyria | reverse complement strand
CAGTGCACAGCCCAGGGCGGCGAGGTCTGACGTGACTTGGCCGTTGTCAGGGTGAGCCGCCGGCCCAGACATGAATGTATGTTAGACATGCACAGATAAAAACGGCGAGGTCTAGCGTCACTTGGCTCACCAAAAACGCCCGCCGACGAGGGCCTCGCGAGCGGAGCGAGC
>NW_016234642.1:0-909 GCF_001687245.7 Rhagoletis zephyria | reverse complement strand
AAATAACACTGGTCGACAAGCCAAAAGTGCCTAAGATATTTTAATTGACCTTTATTAATTCGAGTACGCTGAATCCAATGGCGTCAACCATTTTTTAATCTGATCGTCGAAATTTTGAGATAATCGATCTTGAAAGTTCCAAAATGGCCGTTTTGAGCACTTTTCACCACTTTTTTAAAAATAGTTACAGTTGTTGCCTGTTATTAAGCAGAGATTTTTCTAAACGCAATTAACCTCATCTTTTCATATCCGAAGAGAGAATTTAAGATTACTGCATANTTTGAAAAATTCACTGAATGTTGGCTTCACCTTGAACCACTTGTGTGCATTTAGACTCAATTCAATTTTAAACTGTGATTTCTTTTTAACTAAAAAAGTAAATGTTTTAAAGTTACTTTTTGTTAAATAACGTTTTCTAAATTAGGGATAAAACTTATAAAGTATGCTCCATTTTAAAAAACAGTAAAGTAAGTTACTTTTTCATTTTAGAAAAAAAGAATCTTGTTTGGCTATTTATACACATGCGGCGCAGTCAACATATTGAATTTCAGCCATTTTTGACTTGCGTAATTAAATTTAAGTAATATTTCTAGATTCTCTCTTCGGATATGAAAAGATGAGGTTAAAACCGCTCAGGAAAGTCTCAGTTCAATTACAGACAACAACTGTAACTATTTTTAAAAAAGTGGGGAAAAGTGCTTAAAACGGCCATTTTGGAACTTTCAAGATCAATTATCTCAAAATTTCAACGACCAAATTAAAAAATGGTCGACGCCATTGGATTCAGCGTACTCAAATTAGTAAAAATCAATTAAAACATCTTAGGTACCTTAAAAATTGCTTTGGTTTGTCGACCAGTGTAAGTTGGCAAAACAAAACATGCAATAGGACAAAAACAGTAATTCGAAT
>NW_016234641.1:0-1162 GCF_001687245.7 Rhagoletis zephyria | reverse complement strand
AAAGTCTTAATGATTCATTTGTCCTTCAAGCCCAGCTTGATATGGTGCACTCTTGGTGCGTTAAACTCAGACTATTTCTTAATATAAAAAAATGTCATAAGATTACTTTTAGTAAACTCCATCAGCCCTTGCTCACATCATACTGTATTTCAGACTCGGTTTTAGACTAGGTTAATGAAGTAAAGGATCTAGGTGTTTTTTTTGATGCTAGACTTACGTTCCAAACTCATGTTAACTACATTATTGCAAATTCCTTTACTATGCTCGCGTTTGTGCGCCGAATCAGTAGTCAATTTCGTGACCCATATACTCTCAAAGTTCTGTATACTGCTTTTATCCGGTCGAAAGTGGAATACGGGGCGTTCATTTGGAGACCATATCACCAAAACTACATTAATAGACTAGAATCTGTTCAGAAAGCTTATGTAAGATACGCCTTGCGTTTTATTGACTTTGCAGAACCAATATTTCATATTTCTCGCGCTGTCAATTAATTAACCTCATGACACTGCGCAACAGAAGATTGTTTTTATCTGTTTCTTTTATCGCAGACATAGGCTGCGTTTCTTTATACATTCCGGATAATCCCATTTCACAGCCGGAATGAAAAGAATGCGTTTGAAATATACGTTAACATATCATCAGGAACGTTCTAAAGGATAAGTAAACGAAAAGGTTTATTCCAAACGTTCNAAATTTGAGAAGAACTGCTATTTTTAACGTAAGCTTTAGTAAAACTGTTTATTGCATGAATGCGCCAATTAAGAGAACACTCACCGATTTTAATATGCTTGCAAGTTCTTTAGACTTAGATTTCTCAATACCAAGGTCTACTTTTCGTAATGAAATCATTTTATATCTTTGTAATAATCCTCTTTAATCTTTAATCATATTGTAAATTTATTCTAATAATTTATACTTTATACTTTATGACTCTTGTTATTAATAGTCTGTGTTTGATTAGACTAAATAAATAAATAAATAAATTAAACAAGAAAAAAATAAAAAAAATGAAAAAGAAAAATTTCCTGCCCTAGGACTCGAACTCGGATCTGACGAATGGCACGCCAGTGCTCTGCTCACACAACCATTGCGTCCGTTGAGCCAGTACATGCAAAATGATGTAAGTACTTATTTTTATATGTTATTTCAAACTGAACGA
>NW_016234640.1:0-1162 GCF_001687245.7 Rhagoletis zephyria | reverse complement strand
ATTAGTGCCGCTTACCGGCGAATTTCATATAAGTACTCGTTCAATGTGGAGCTGCAAGTGTTTCTCCGGATTTTTTTTGTTTAGTTTTTGGAATACAAACACAACCATTTTAACTACTTACTACTGAATAAATAAAGCATAAATAATACATAAAATAAATAAATAAATAAATAAATAGCAAGCAACTACCAACTAATTGCAAGCCATCTTCAATGGCAAAACAATGCCTTACAGCTTTCAAAACAATCTTAGAAGATAATGAATGAACGGATATCAGAATGGCCCGTTGGTTGGCTAGGTTGCTTTGGCTGCTGTGTGCATTGAATTTGCTGTGCTTAGTGCAAGAGGAGCCAAAATAGTTTTTAATCCCATACAAAAACAAAAACCAGAATTAAACTCACGCATGACGTTAATTGCCAAAANCAGCATTTAAGGTTTGCTTTGTTTTCGTTGTTGAAGGCAAATAAAACACAAAATTTTCAAACTGTTTTGATAAGTACTCGCAGTTACTGGTAGCATACTATTGCTTAGTTTTGGCAGCGATGACAGGGCGACAATGTGACAATTATGTAGAAGGTTGAAAGTGTTTCAAGCGAAAAAGCAGTAAAATAAACAACTAATTTTTTGAAACTCTTGCACTCTGAAATAATATTGCTTTTGTGTGTTAGAAATCTTTGCAGGATTTTGCACTTCCTCAAATTTGTGAAACGCAGCTGCACTGCGTGTTGATCACTGATCGAGCTGCGGCTTAGTTAATCAGAGTTGCCACTGAATCTATCGTAGTCCGATTTTTCGTGAAATACCCTCACTGAACATAGTAGTTAGGAAAGTAGGATATGCTTTGAACACATACGTTCGTACAAATTCGGATTCAGTGATCGCATTTTCGTAGATTTCACGAAAATCGGACTCCGATGGATTAAGTGATAGCCCAGAATAACTTATCTCTAAAGCAGATATTTCTTACTTAATCAGCGCATCGAATTAATTATGCAAAGTTTTTACTAAAAATTCATATTTGCTAAAGTTGTACTTGACTTGCGTTATCAGTTAATGTAATCTTTCTCAAAAATTTTATTTCTTATCTACAATTTCCTATCCTCCCGAGAAGCCTCCAGGATTACTTGGTTTGACTCTAGGAAATGCACATCGTTGCTCTTAA
>NW_016234639.1:0-1162 GCF_001687245.7 Rhagoletis zephyria | reverse complement strand
TTATATGAGAATTGAAGTCGGTTGTTTTTTTTGCTTATTGTGTTTGCTCTTTCCTCCATATAAAAAAGTTGCTTTGTATGGAAGAAAACGCGTGAGACCGTCAGTAAAAAAATATCAAATATCAGCGGAATTTTTTTTTAGCAATTTCGAACTTTATTATACTGAATGGGTTCAAAATTGCATACCAAAAATTATTCCAAAAATTTTGATTAAAAAGTTTGAAGTTTTGGTGAAAATTATTGGACTTTTTTAAATTATTGTAAAAAATAAACAAACAAACAAGAAAAATAGTCAGAATTGGTCTAAAATGTTGAGCGCATTTTTTTTTACCAGTACTGTATGTAGATCCTGGCCGTTCGCATTACGCACGACTGTCGTGGAAACGAGACAGCTTAAGCTTTTCGTCTGCGATGGGTTTAAATTCCAATAACGGCAGCTGGCAATGTCAATGCCGGACGCCGATGTCAAACAATCCGCAGCGAAACTCCCTCTGGCGGCCGACCATAATGAGTTGGCCTCAAATATGTATGTGGTGCTTTTCAAAGCCACTTCTTTAACCTAACTCAGAGACATAATGGACCAAGGGTTCTCTCGGTATGCCATTTTGTATCGGCAGCATAGGANTTATGATATATTGAATTAAACCATACATAAGTAAGTGCCTCCATATGCTTATGGCAAGCGCATTCCATTCCACATTCCTTGTAACTATACATTTTATTTACCACTCACAAACTTACGCCAAAATATACGTATATGCCCATTTTCCAAACGTATTCGCCAAATCTATATTAAATATGCTTAGACCAAGATAGAAATAGAATAAAAACAAAACTTGAAAATCAGTATTGCATAACTTCAGTTCTATAACAGCAGGCATTACAAAAACACCAACTGCAGGCCACTACATTATTATCATCATTATCGCCATAAAAATATCAAAGTAAATAAAGTCAGCAGCCACGATCGCCATAAGAATAGCAAAGGCGTGAAAAAATAAAAGAGACAACGACTGTTTGCCGTACAGCAACGACGACGTCAACAGCAAGTGCCGGCAAAATTTTCTTAGTTTGCGCTGAGCAAAAGCAATGATTAGAGGAAGGGAGGGGGGCGAAGAACGGCTGCTGTACAAAACGGGTGGTCGAAAAGGCAAATTGGTGAA
>NW_016234637.1:0-1162 GCF_001687245.7 Rhagoletis zephyria | reverse complement strand
CATGCGGCAGAATACTTTACAATTTTTTACAAAAAATTACACAGGTTTACAAAAAAAAGTTTCTGCATATTGAACCATAGCAATATGGTATTCGGCGCGCTGAACGCGAATCTGAGGTCTCCACTAAGTGAAGTTCTAGGTCATTTGAAGGTCAAGTAGAGAAAAAGCATTGAATAAACCATATGTATGGGGTTTTCGATTCGCTGAACCGGAATCCATACATCCCCGCGATGTCAGGTTCGAGGTCATTTGAGGGTCAAATAGGAAAAAATATTTATTTAATAGAAATAAAAATATACCTAGGTTTTTGTTGTTCGGATTCAAAATATGGGTGTCCCTTGATTATTCAAAGTTATTCTCAGCCAACGTCATCTCAAGGTCAAATTCAAAAGAATCGTATTCGATTGTTTCAACAAATTTTTCCCCAATTGACTTTCAAATAACCCCGAATCTGACGTGATGGAGATTAACATATCTCGGATTCGTATTCAGGCCTTCAATATGCTGAAAGGTTTTTTTTCCTAAACCTGTGTTATTATTCTTTTTTGTTATTTATAACCTTACGACAATTAAATTCAACAATTTTATTGCGCTTGAGTCCGGTTCCAATAAAAAATATTGTGGAAAAATAACCACAATTTGCACATCACCACATCTCCTCATCAGACTTCTTCATCGAGTTCACTGGGACTGGNTTCGCTAGTTACATTCGTCCATAAATAATTGGATATCGATGCTTAGACAGAAACAAGCACTTGCCATATATTCTACATGTGTACGTCTACCAGTGTTGCTACGGACACATTTTTTGTCCTACGAAACATGTTTTGGAGTTTTAAGTTTTTGTTTTCAATGTCGAGTTTATGAACAAGTATTTTTTAAGCAAAAAACAAAACCGACTTCAATTCTCATATAAAAATTTAAGAGTACCATTAGTTTCTTCATGATCCAATGATCGGAATAATGTACGATTGCCTCATTCCCTATGACTTTCGGCAGTGGGCAGCAATTTGCTATTCTCCCCAGTTCCTAAGTAGTTCTGCGGTGTATCTTTCAGATGTACCGCAGAAAGGCTCTGGACAATGCAAACGCATTTTGGTTTCGCCGTCTTCGAACCTTTCATGTCCCGGAACCCACCACAGCGTTACGCTTTTGTAGGCCA
>NW_016234636.1:0-1162 GCF_001687245.7 Rhagoletis zephyria | reverse complement strand
TTTGAAGATTATTTACTTTTTGTTGTTAATTTTCCTCTTTATATAGCTTAGTTTTCCAGTTGATTATTAAGCTTTCGGTTTCTTCTATCACTTTACGTATCTGCACGTCGGTTATACGGTGTTTACATGAGGAAAATTTTAGTTGAAAGCAATAATCGCATGGCCTTTCAACCAATTGCTTCCAATGAAGTTGGGGGGCAGCCATCTTTTGATTCAACTAATCGCCTCTAAAATTATCTGGAAAATCGCCTCATGTAAACACCCTTGTAGAGATGAGTTGGAGAACGATGTTGGATATCAACTTGAGAATTATGAATTTCTCTAAGGTTGGAGAAATATTTTTCTGGTGTTTGCTGGGATAGCAGATATATATATAGCATTTTCAGTTTAAAAGAAACCATTTTCAAAGTAAGCGAAACCTTTTTCAAATTAAATGAAACCTTTTTCAGATTCAGTGAAACTTTATTCAAATTAAATTAGACCTTTTTCAGATTCAATGAAACTTTATTCAAATTAAATGAAACTTTTTTCAAATTAAATGAAAATTTATTCAAATGAAATGAAACTTCTTTTTTGGATTACTTTGAATTAGCTGTTACGTGTTGCTCTCCCTTAAAGGCTCTGCACTGCTATAACATTTTTACGTAGAAATCAAAAACCAACAGACTTCTACGTATGTAGTGCTGTGCGTTCGATAACCGATTACACGCGAGGCTCATTTAACAGATTTCTTATGTGACAGCTCTCAAGCCATGCCAAGTATGCATAACGGAGCCTTTACGGTCAAGGCATGTTAAATACAGTGTTGCCGTTTCGGTCCAATTGGACCAAAATTGGTGGTTTCATTTCTTAAAATAAAGCTCTGGTAGGTTGGTTGGTTTGCTGTGATTTTCGAGTGGTTTTGGTAACTAGGCAAATCATATAATTTATTCATTTTATAAAACTTCAAATATCTCTGTTTTCGGGAGTACATGTAAAGGATGGTGTGAAAAGGAAAAGATAATTGGGACATGCCAAAATTATTCTTGAACCGAAGTTGAATGTTGCCGTGATTAGACTGTGCTCTAATCCATAGGCTTTGTTTAAGTTAAAAGAAAATAATTAGAAAATTGCTATGCAAATGCCAAAGTTTACATTTCGCTTAAGCGAGTGAGTGAGAAGG
>NW_016234635.1:0-1162 GCF_001687245.7 Rhagoletis zephyria | reverse complement strand
AGAAGGAGGAGGACTTGCGACGCAGGGTCGAGAAAAAGCTGCTCCCTCCCCCACCCAATGAATCAGGGTTTAGCAGGTGGGACTGGACATCCTTCTCGGCAGCATTTCCGTCTTCTAAATCTCGACTTGTCTTTCGACTCTCCAGTCCTCCAATCAGTATTGGAATGCCGGATGTTTTGTTGTTCCTATCGCTGCTCTCCTTTCTCTCCTTTACATTGTTAGAGACTATCTCTTCCTTCTTCTTTTCGCCCACCTCAACACATTCACTGCCAGATCTTCCTTCGCTTTTGACCATACTTGCCAGCTCCTTGCCACTGGTTGCTGATGCACTGGCGCTGACTGATGTGGCCGCCAGAAAAGTCGAGTTTTCCTCTTTTGCAATGTTCATGTAGAAGCAGACATCAGATGCCTTGAGAACGTAGGACGGACCAGGATTGAGCATGATGGGCCAAGTGCCAGCCATGTCAGTCTGAATGCCAATCAGTGAGACGCCAAACTTGCGGTGGGCATGAAAGGAAGCATAGGTGAAGCTTTTGCTCTCGTACTCGCCAAAGAACCTCGAGTCGCCCAGTCGAATGTGGTAAATCTCATTGCCTGAACACTTCCCGTACAGGCGCTGCCACTCCTCATCAGCATTCTGTCCTTCCCTGTTGGCATTGTGTTTACAAATGTGTGTTAATGAATCCATCAACCCTTTATCAGCACTTACTGTCCCCTGCTGGTGTGCATGAGCAGTGTGACCAATGTGGAGGTGCCCGGGCAGAGGCAGTTGTTGGCGAGCAGTGCGTACTTAAGGAGAGAGTGAGTCAAAAATTCTATTTTATTGGCTCTCGTATAATTCCTATAAAGATTTTCAGTTTTCTTTAAAATCTTATAACTCAACTTCTAGAGTACCTGAAATTTAGGTTAAAATCTTAAATTAAAGTTAAAGAGTTGGTCCAGAGTCCTATTGGGGTTTTTAATTTTATTTGCTTTAGTTTAGTTTTTATGAACGTTTAAAGTCAGTACAATTTGGTATTTTGTAATTTTTCCAACTTCAAATATTCATAAAAACTAAACTAGAGCGGATAAAATTAAAAACCCCAATAGGATTGTGGACCAGCTTTTAAACTTTAATTTGAGACTTTAACCTAAATTTCAGGTACTTTAGAAGTTGAGTTAT
>NW_016234633.1:0-1162 GCF_001687245.7 Rhagoletis zephyria | reverse complement strand
AACTCGCAAGGGTTCAATGTGGAGTTGCATTTCAACCGGGTGCCGGGACTCAAAGAACGGCAGAGATTTAAGGTAGGAAATAATAGTCCGCACTTCCAACCACTATACTACAGCGGCCGCCAAAATAATGTATGAATGTATGTGTATTTTTATATGGAGAAAGGGGCCTCAAGTTTCAACCAAATTAAAACGGCAGATAAGTTTTCATGAGAGAAAGTGGACATTTTTAATACAAAATTGCACGTTTAGAGAAACACTTGTGGTTTAAAATTTATTCCAACATCTAATTCGAATTGAAATTGAAATTTAAATTGGAATGTAGCCCAATTCAAATGCAAATGCCCGAATGACTGAAGGAAGCGGTAAAGTTGGTAACTTGTAAATTTCCACAAAATAACATCAAATCCACTATTGTCTCATTATTCACTTCAAAATTGATGCCAACCGATTGAGTCAATACCCAAACATAAAATAATCGGATTTTTTATTCAATTCCCCGCAGTTCTATTGTCTCATTGCCATTTTTGTTGTATGAAGTTCGAAATGCGATTGCATCGGCAATGGCCAATGTGCTTTTTGATGTTGTTGTGCTGATGCTGACAACATTTGGCATTGTTTGTAAAACCCCAAAAAAAATCCATTTACGTAAATCCCCTATTTAACATACATTTTAAGCAATATTACTTTTATGGGGTTATGCAGGCGGCCCATGGACAGCGTGTACGCGGCGGACACGTGCCAGTCGCTTGTCAGTTAGACAAGTCAGTCATCTTACAAGCAGAATTCTTCCATACGTTGTAGCTATGTATGTATATGTATGGACGTGTACATATACATTTATGTGAGGAAAAGTGAAGGGCATATAAGTGTAGGCAGTCAGCCAAATGCCAATCGTCGCATCCACTAGCGAGCCGGTTCGTTGCTTATGTCACTCAATACTGTTCATCCAGAGTTTGGATTGCGTATCCATTGCTTNAATAGAACGCGCTGGGTCCGCCTTGGATTATTAAATTTGCTATCAACTGTAGGAGCTATACATTGATTTATCGACAAGTTTGTATAACTTTAACAAAAATTTCAAAACAATTTTACTTTCACTACACACATGTGTATAGCTCCTAAATTGCTTATCCAGTTGGATAATCTTGTAGACAATACTTTT
>NW_016234632.1:225-1162 GCF_001687245.7 Rhagoletis zephyria | reverse complement strand
CACTTTTTAATTACACTCTTTAGAAAAAAACTGAGTATGCAGTTTTTTATTAGCCCATACAATTTGAGTATAAGTATATGAAAGTGTGAGGTAGCTAGGACTTAGCAAGGATTTTCGGCAAATGTTTTGTGGAAGGTCGAACATTTAATAGTAAAAAAATATTTTTAAAACAAGATTTCTAAATTTGAACTAAATCGGACGATAAGTAGTTGTGGATTTTCCAGTAATCTCAACTCCTGCGCTACATTTTGGCAATTTTTTTTTTGTAGAGTTATACTTTTTCAAAGAAATTTAAATTTAAGTAATATTTCGGACCTATTTAAAGAAAAAGCAAGTGCTTAATATCGATGCAGGTTTTCAAATTATATCGACCTCCGCGTCGTCTAACCGCTAACAACTAATTGGCCAGCTGTATGGCTTTACAATAAACATTTTTTTTAAATCCAGCTCTGAAAGTATTCACCTCGGTACCCGCTGGTGGCCAAAATCGCTTAGGGGGTTAAAGCGCCAAATAAGAAGTATGGGTTTCCTTATACATATGTACATACGCATGGATATAGATATATGTACGTATGTACATTAGGGTGCATCACTCTCCAAAACAAAAACGGTACGAATAAAACTACATTACTCCACTTTCTGGCCCAACGTTTCGCTAAAACATTTTTGACATCTTCAGGGGCAATCCAGCTTTGTTAAATTTGCCACAAACCATAAAATTCAAAAGTACATTGCAATCAAAAATTAATGAATATAACATACAAACATACGTATACATATATGGAATTCAAAATTATATGAAAACAACAATTTGAGGAGACTAGCCTGGTAACATAATATTTAATAAATTACGAACTAATCGGACAATAAAACATATAGAAATCGGTACTGTTTTTCCATCGAAGTTATAAAATTAATTATACTTTAATAGCCCTAT
>NW_016234632.1:0-203 GCF_001687245.7 Rhagoletis zephyria | reverse complement strand
CTAATTATATAAAGAGAAGTCCCTTTTCTTTGTAACAGGTAATCTCGCGAACGGCTGGTCCGATTTTCATGAAATTTTGTATATAAATAGCTTTTGGTAACCACCATGTTTTAGGCTAAAAAAAATTTACGTTTTTCGGGTAGGTGGACCAGGAACCGGTCTATTCGAAAAAAATCTAATTATGGTCCGATTTGCTTAAAATT
>NW_016234631.1:0-1162 GCF_001687245.7 Rhagoletis zephyria | reverse complement strand
AAATTCTTTCATAATTTTACCATTGTTTTCATCTTTCATCATACCCAAAAATTTTTTATTTTTTAAAGGAAAATTAATGACGTTATTTTCTAAATATTCAGATGTACCAAATTTTAAATCAATATCATCATGAATATCCTTATAAAAGTCATTCATTTGAATAGTATATATAAAATAATCAGTATCCATATAGTTTACAAAGCTCTGTTTGTTTGAAACTTAGGTTTCATATAACTATAATGAAAGTCATACATTTTCCACTTTGATAACTCCAATACAACAAAACCAATATAAATAGGCTTATCATATAAGGTACATGATCTTTTCAATTGTATAGCAAGCATGTTTTCTGTAAATGATGTATAGCTATGAAAGTTAGGTTTAGCGATGAGGGCTCGAGCGCCTAACCTTTTTCCAATACTTTCCCATTCACATACGATTTTTATATCTTTCCTTTTATCTACATTTTCCATAGTTTTTCCATATACAGCATTGTTCAGAAGTTTAAAAAAATTATTTTCAAAATCATTCTTAGCGTTTGTTCTATGAAAAGTATTTAGGTATATATACTTTTTTAGCCAATTAGACTGTTTGAACCTTAAAACGCGATGAACCTTCTTCAATTTTAAACCATGTTTAAGACACTGCTGCAAATTTCTATAATGAATTACATACCTAGTTTTATTATTTAAATCAGCTATTAGTTTAGGTTGAATCATGCTACCAATTTTTTTATTTTCACATCAAAATGGTAAGTCATTATGTATATCATGTATTGAATGAGGATATTCCAAATCAACCACTAAAATGACACCATATGAAGAGTTTTCTTCTATTGTGAAAACATCAAAATCATTTACATTATCCAACCACTCAAATTCAGCGTAGGGAAGATATTCGGACATACATAACATATTTTG
The DNA here is from genome assembly GCF_001687245.7 of Rhagoletis zephyria. Lineage (NCBI taxonomy): Eukaryota > Metazoa > Arthropoda > Insecta > Diptera > Tephritidae > Rhagoletis > Rhagoletis zephyria. The sequence continues at coordinate 242 of NW_016234631.1, read as the reverse complement.
ATGGTTTATGATCATCATAATTGCTCATGTATTTATTATTTGCTATAGAATATCGGTTAGAACATTGAACTATACCACCCCTTATACCCTTCTTTATGAAGCTATAAATATCAATACTTGTAATTAATTGCAACTCAATTTGTGTTGTCTTTAGCATTGCATCCCACGATAATCCGGGGCAGTAAAATATTGACAAGGATCTAGACTATAAATTTCTAAACAAATTTTTCTGAAATTTTGAA
>NW_016234630.1:0-1162 GCF_001687245.7 Rhagoletis zephyria | reverse complement strand
CGTAATGAACCATATTTTTGCTATTACCAATTGAAATTCTAAAAAAGTGCATTTTCGGCCCACGCTAATGTGCATATGTAACGGCCACTCGCTCGCACAACGCAACTGGACAATGCAATTTTTACTTGAACCAGGGATGGAAAACGAAACTTTCAAATTGTACCTAATTTGAGAAAAAATATATACAGTGCCGGACAAAAGTATTGGCACAGAGAATTTTTCGCAATATATTCAAAGTTTTTTTTTCTNCTTGCAACTTTCCATTCAGATTTGTTGGAAAAATTCTAGGTATGCAGTTTTATATCCCATTCCATTCTAATATAACAAAGTGCAAATTTAATTTGCGTTTGGTTTAATTTAATTTGCGTTTGGGTGAAATTGATGTGCGTTTGGGTTAAATTGATTTGCGTTTGGTTTAAATAAATGTGCGAATGCTATATTTAACCGGTACGACCTAGATCTATATCTGGCTCAGTGGCGGATACAAGATTTTATTTGGGGAGGGGCGATTGGGATCGACTTGTCGAAAAACGTTAAATTACAGCCATCTAACTTGATTCACAGCGGAGTGACCAGTCGAAGCTATATGACCTACAAGCATCCAACCTGCTTGAACCCTCATTTATTTTTCACGCAAATAGAGGTTCTAGTAATTTTTGTGAAGTCCGAATTAAAATGTTTTGTGATATAATTTTGCTTTAAGTAAGTTTCATGTTGTGAATTTGGCAAGGTCCATTTACAGAGTCCAATGTAATAAAACAATTGTACTATTTTGTAAAAAAAGCACAAGATAAAAAGTTTTGCTCTGGGTTTACTAAAGCAGTACATATTTGTGTATATTACATAAATACTTATTTTTTACTTATAATGTTTGTCAAATGAGGGATGTAATTAAGTAACTTAACAACTTATTCAGAATTTTGATTATAATAATTTAAATTGCAAACTCAATTTTTATTTTTTATTAAATTTTCCGCTTTCCTTTTGCGAATCTTTGTATTATCCGTGTAGTGTCTATTTCAATATCTAAGGGCCAGTTTCAGCGGCAGTTTAAACTTAGATTACGTAAACTGATTGGCTTTTCTTAGTTTAAAGCAGCCAGCTCGGGCGTTAAAACTAAGTTTAAACCACGACCGTGCTCTGAAAAACTAGCCCTAAGTGT
>NW_016234629.1:0-1162 GCF_001687245.7 Rhagoletis zephyria | reverse complement strand
CGTAATTTGAAGTTAGGCGCATTTTCGACTTTAGAAAGAAAGAAAAAAAGGTATGAAAAAAGAAGTATTCGGTAAGATATATTTTTCGTTTAAGGCTGCGATAACTCGAGCTCTTTATAATGCTGTTCGCTTTTAAGTTGAGCTTGCACAGAGCAGCTAACCGTTCGATTTGTTGGGCGCTACTATTTAGTTAGGGTTATGCAGTATTTTTATGTTTCGTACAACGTTTGTATTAGTTAATTAAATTAGACCTTTCAAACAAGTGACAGCCCTCTTCAATAGTATTTTAAACCTAAAAAGTTGATAAGTCTCCTTCTTCTGACATAGCGCTTCATATTTAATTAACTGATGAATTAAGTTGAATTTGATTTTTTAAACCCTGCTAAATATAGTCCAGAAATAAAGATATTCCAACTTCCCTTCCATTGATACCCATATTATAATAACTCATTTAACTTGTTAAATAATTTGAATACAATTTTTTAAAAAGATGGCAACCCTCTACCATCACTTCAACAATATTCTTAGTATTCAAACTAAAGACCTCTTAACACTTCTTTGTTTGACATCCATATTTTGATATAAATTAAATGTGGAATTTCACCCAGGTGGCAAACTTCTTCGAAATATTTTCAAACTACCACCTTCTGACACCCATTCCGTTTGACACCCATATGGTGATACACATTTCTCTTAACTAATTCCCTTAATTCAAATTTAATTTTATTTTTTAAACAGGTGGCAACCCTCCTATAGTTAAGTTAAGTAACAAAACTTTTCAAACCCATTTCGATTGATACCCTCTTTGTAATAATAAATAATAAAACAATTTGAATATATTTTTGTGAGCTTTGTACCACAATTTCGTTTATTAGGGAAAAGTTAAAAAGAAATAGAGTGTAAGCGGTAGAAGTTCTAGAAAAAAGATGTCTGATGAGGAGATGTGGCGATCTCCGAAATAGCTGCTACAACTTCTACCGCTTAGACTTTGTTGCTTTTTCAATATTCCCTTATAAACAAAATCGTGGTACAAAGCTCAACAAAAATATAAAAATAAAAATGTTAATAAGCCACAATAAAATTGACAAATATTTTGAATGTAATTTTTTTTAGAGGTGGCAGCTCTTTAACAAACGAAAGGAAAAAACTTGAATGTTTCATT
>NW_016234628.1:0-1162 GCF_001687245.7 Rhagoletis zephyria | reverse complement strand
AATTTGCATGCCCAAATGGATTGGCTCAGCGTTAAAATTGGAATGCGATTCTTTTTTTTTTATATTTAACTCAGATTTGGCTTAGTTGTTAGCTTACGTATGTGCTGTATACTTTTTACGAGTTTCAGGAATGCATTTTTTTTTTTAATTCTAAATTAAATTTGGCTGTAAATATGTTTATGAGATACCTCATACAAGAGACACGTACATAATGTAGGTTTAGTATTGAGTTTTCATGGTCGAGCATAAAATAAGGAGTTGTTGTGATATGTCTCAAGCATTGACAACTATACGTTGCACTATGGGTAATTTGATCAGTTTATGTGGCCAAAAGTCGTTTTTCGTACTTCCAAAAATAAACTATAACGGCGTCTTTTGTTTTTGTAAAAAAAAAAACACAACTGCCTTGCAGGTGGTGAAAGCCGTTGTCTGCGTGTCAAATATTGTAATCGTTTTTGTGTTCTGCTTTTTGGCTGTTTTCGACCAGCCATATTTAAGTTAAAAATTAATATATTATCTTAATATTTGACCGAGTTTGACCGAGACAGAGGAAACAAAAGGCTGTTTACGATTTCGTTGCTGCAAAGGCTGCTCCTTTTAATTTTTCAGCAGAGAAATTTGGAAATCCAAAGCTTTAATGTTTTTAATTGATATATATGTATGTACATTAGGGTGGTCCAAAAATGCATGTGAAAAAGTAAAGTCGGAATTTTTATGCTCTCACCCCCTGGGATTGTTCTATACCGAAAAAAATATAAACCTTTATTTTTTATTTTGAAATCAAAAAATATTTATCTTTAAATATCTTTTGATTTCAAAATAAAAAAAATACGGGCATACTTTTTTTCGATATAGAAAAATTAAAATTCCGACTTTGCTGTTTTTGGAGCACCCCGTATGTACACATGAATTACATATATATTGATATAATTTGGCAATTTTTTTATTTTTAATTGGCGACTGCATAAAGTTTAAAATAAATATTTTGAATAAGAGGTTCAAACTTGTTCAATGAAACTGAAAATTAAAAAGTGACTTCTTTTTGCCCATCGATCGTCAAGGGTCAAGATTTTTTTTTTGTGCAAAAATGTGAGGAATCGCGTGCCAATCAATAAAAAATCAGGGTTCGTATTTGCACACACATGTGCAGCACATCCTAACA
>NW_016234627.1:0-1162 GCF_001687245.7 Rhagoletis zephyria | reverse complement strand
TAAAATAAAATAAAATAAAATAAAATAAAATAAAATAAAACATTATATATAAAATATAATATAATATAATATAATATAATATAAATGAAGATAAGTAAAATAGAAAAAAAAAATATAATAAAATAAAGAGACATAAATAAATAATATAGAATGAAACGAATCAAGAATAGAATCAAATCGAATAAAGTAAAGAGACGTAAGACAGTTTAATCGAATTTTCATAAGAAACATTTATTTTGTCGAAAATGGAGATTAATCGCCGGATTTACTACCTGTTCTTTCGCAGCTCCTAGGTCTCTTCAGAATTCGTCCCTTCTTTGACACCCTCTAACAGGGGCCACTCTAAGTACTTTAGTGAAAAATTCTAATCAATATCTCCGTGTGGCTGCTCCAAAGCGAGCTTTCGAAAAATACCTGGTTTACCGTATACGTCTTCTGACTTTGAATTTTCAAGGCATTTCTATGAACCCGTAAAAGACATTGGTGCTTCACATATCAAAAGTGCCACCACTAAAAAATGTGGCATTTTTGCACTAAAAATGTACACAGAGCTGAAGCAATTTTTTTTATAATTTGTTGAAAAAACCTAAGGTAAAGTCTCCCGCGCCCTTAGCATGTGCTAACAAATAATTGTTCGCATTTTCTGACGAATGTGTAATTTTGAGTTGTGTCACCTTTAAAGATTGTGTGCGATATATATATCTATGCTAACTGCTTGGCAAATGGTGGGACGTAAAATTTTACGCCATTTTCAAACGGTTGATTAGATTTTATGGGAAGCTTTTCCATGGCAGAAAAACCCTCGGATATCTGCATTTGCCTGGCGAGTATATGCCGCTATTTAAGAAAGAACTTTTTTAGATTTGCTCGGTCTAGGGATGGCACCTTAGTCCTCCAGGTTGGCACCGCTAACCACTCGTAAACATATGTAAATACAAGTGTGTGCAAATTTGTGTGCTTAGCCACTTTCGAACAAGTTCATAAAACTACGAGTACCCAATAACCCATACATTGGCACAAACATAAATAACAAACCGAGTAGAAATGCCCGCACTTTACAGACATGAAAACATTTAACATACATACATATGTACATATGTATATTCGTATGTATGCAAGGTTGTTGCACATTCACTCACGTACATATTGACCGAATACATGA
>NW_016234626.1:0-1162 GCF_001687245.7 Rhagoletis zephyria | reverse complement strand
CGATGTCAAAATCGTGCTTGGCGATTTTAATGCCAAGGTGGGCAAGGGATCTGTGGCGCCATGTCGGAAAATTCAGCCTCCACGACAAAACGTCCGATAACGGACTAAGGCTGATCGACTTCGCCGGGGCCCGAAACATGGTAATATGTAGTACTAGGTTCCAGCATAAGAACATCCACCAAGCTACATGGCTGTCTCCAGATCGAAAAACGAGAAACCAAATCGATCATGTTGTGATAGACGGAAGGCATGCTTCAAGCGTTTTGGACGTACGTACACTCCGAGGGCCAAACATCGACTCGGACCACTATCTTGTTGTAGCCAAGATACGCACCCGCATCTGTGCAGCATAAAATGTGNCTCGACTCACACACCTGCTCTCTGAGAGCACTCTTCAACAATCCGACATACACGAGAAGTGGAATCACATTTCCCGATCATTAAGTACCGCCGCCGAAGAAGTAGTTGGATTTCAGCGAGCCCGAAAGAACAACTGGTACGATGAGGAATGTCAAGAAGCCGCAGAGAAAAAAGATGCCGCCTACAGGGCCACGCTGCGATCGGGCGCAACGCGAGCCATGTGGGACCGTTATAGGGAACTGAAGAAGGAAGCGAGACGTATTTGCCGCAATAAGAAGAGAGAGGCCGAAATACGTGAGTGCGAAGAGCTTGAGATGCTGGCCGACAGGAAGAACGCCCGAAAATTCTACCAGAGGGTTAGGTGACCCACGGAAANAGATGCTGGCCGACAGGAAGAACGCCCGAAAATTCTAGCAGAGGGTTAGGTGACCNCAAGACCGGGGCGAACTCCTGTAAGAACAACAATGGCGACCTAGTGACCGATGTCCAGAATATACTTAAATTGTGGAGGGAACACTTTTATAACCTACTGAATGGTAGCAGCGCTGAAAGTAGTGAGGAAGACGAACCCGAGTCCCCAGTCGATGATGATGGAGTAGCGGTCCCACCGCCTGACTATGACGACGTACGAATAGCGATTACGCGGCTGAAAAACAACAAAGCTGCTGGAGTTGACGGCCTGCCAGCCGAGCTATTCAAGTACGGCGGCGAGGAGCTGATGAGGTCAATGCATCAGCTCGTATGCAGAATATTGTCAGATGAACGCATGCCCTACGACTGGAATTTAAGTGTGCTCTGCCCA
>NW_016234625.1:984-1162 GCF_001687245.7 Rhagoletis zephyria | reverse complement strand
AAAAAATCAACTCTTCAACTTTATTCTTTCTGACTAAATTTGTCATCACAGTGTGTGGCACTCCATTTGTTTTAGGGATGCAAGTAAAAAGATACATGTTTTTCGAACTGATGCATCGGGATAAAAAATCTGTGCCTAGAAGGAACTGGTATTCCAAACTCAAATTTAATTTTTTTTT
>NW_016234625.1:0-972 GCF_001687245.7 Rhagoletis zephyria | reverse complement strand
TGAGTCCATATCCTGGTTCTCCTTCATAAGTTCAACGAAAATGTTGTATTGCGTTGCGTTTTTATGTTTTCCCCTGCAATCAGCATTAATCGATATTTATGGAAACCCAAATCCTTTAACAAATTGGATAATTACTTACATGTTGCTGGTTTGGAATTTCGCGAAATAATTTAGCTTAACCTGAAACATATGATGAGCTTTAACAATGTTGCCAAATTTTATCTTCAAAATGGCGAATTTTTGAAATCGAACTTTGTGTTGCTAAAATTCGGACAAAATCGAATTTTTCTAGAAAAAAATCGAATTTCATCTTTATTTCCAAAAAAATCAACTCTTCAACTTTATTCTTTCTGACTAAATTTGTCATCACAGTGTGTGGCACTCCATTTGTTTTAGGGATGCAAGTAAAAAGATACATGTTTTTCGAACTGATGCATCGGGATAAAAAATCTGTGCCTAGAAGGAACTGGTATTCCAAACTCAAATTTAANTACACAAATATTCAATTCGTTTTGAGTCCTTTTATTGATTTTGTTCATTTTGAAAAAATCGTGACATTGCAGCGTTTCGTTTCAATTCGATATTTATTGAAGTGCTGTGGGATACACAATATTTCTTGTTTTTCCATCTGGTGCGTAAACAAATAAATCGGAACGATTGTCCTTGTGCTTTGTTGATAGTCATTGCGAAAGCGAGTCGCACCGGGAACTGTAAACGTTTGAATTCGAATGGCATATCTGTCGGGATCATTGGAATGCGTGGCAACAGTACGTCTTCACCTTTGAATTTTCCAGTAAAAAGTGTTGCTTCGATAACATTGTTCATCATTTTCTTGACTGAGAGTCTGGTTCCGTTGCAAAGTCGTGGTGGATTAATGTTTCGAAGAAGAATGATGGGTACGCCAATTTTCAATGTTAGAACGTACGGTGGCATGCCTGGCATTCAAGAATTCAGTTGGATAGTTGACAACTT
>NW_016234624.1:0-1162 GCF_001687245.7 Rhagoletis zephyria | reverse complement strand
ATAAATTAACAAAATGATTGAAAAAGTAATTTATTAACGCTCAACACTGGCTCCGTGTATATTTCTGCCTTGAAAAAGCTTCTCCCCGCCTTTTTGTGACAACATCAAGACACACACCACAAATTGGAGGAGAAGTTTGGCCAAACACTTGGCGCCAAAATATTATCATTATACTATAAATCGTTGCAATGACTAGAAAAATACTTGGATTTAGCATGGCATATGAGTGATATTTATCTGGTGATTTTTTTATTTGGTGTTTAATAATATTAATTGATGAGGTCCACTAATAGTATTAATTACAAAATGATCTTAGGTGTACTAAGCATACGCTCAGTGGCTAAGGAACAAAAAAAAAAAATAATGCAAACATTAATTTTTTATAAGGCAAAACTTAGTTACTAACTAATTAATAANTATTAATTACAAAATGATCTTAGGTGTATTAAGCATACGCTCAGTGGCTAAGGAACAAAAAAAAAAAAATAATGCAAACATTAATTTTGTATAAGGCAAAACTTAGTTACTAACTAATTAATAAATGTGTTTAAAACTAATTTATCGAACTTATATAAACTGAGTTCCAATAAGCAAATATTTTGGAACCTACCTACGAAATTTCAACGAAAAAATTTGCAAGTTTTCTAAAAAATACGAGCGCTGGTCACTTCGACCTTAAAATGTTTACAGATGTGCGTTGGCTAAGTCGTGGTGATTGTCTATACAGATTATTTGAATTGAGGAAGGAAGTTCTGCAGTTTCTAGAAATTGATAATGTTGATAAATTCGAGATTCGTTCTTTAAAAGATGACGATTTTATTTTGGATTTAGCCTTTTTAGCCGATGTCATCTCAATTTTAAACGAATTGAATTTACAGCTTCAAGGAAGGGAAAGAGGAATTCAAGATGCGGTGAAAAAGCTGCATGAATTCAAAACAAAACTATTTTTACTGCTAAATGAAATTCAGTCGGATAATGATTCCTATTTTCCGAATACTGCTTTTATTTATTCGAAAATTATGCATGTTAATAAATCACATGATCATATTGCAATATTGGAAACATTGTTTAATAACTTTGAGGATAGATTAAAAGATTTTGTTTATTTTCAAACGCTTCTAGATATTTTTGAAAATCCCTTCAATGCCGGTGTTTGTAAATA
>NW_016234622.1:0-1162 GCF_001687245.7 Rhagoletis zephyria | reverse complement strand
TTTTTTGTAGTTTTCTACAAATTTTTAAACTTGGGTTTATATGGGTTTTATTAGAGAAATAATTGTATTTTAATTGAAAATTCTTAAAAATAAGTAAATAAACATGAGTGGCAAACAATATCACTTTGAAATAGGGGGGCTATTGTATTGACCAATACTGTATATATATTAGGACTATGCGAGTTGGGGGATATTGCTTTGATAAGTGCACTGGGCTCCAATCTAACCGGTGGCGGATTGGTCGGCTGTTCGTCGTGTTGCATTTATCATAGCTTTGAAGCGATCTTGAACCAAATGCAGGTTGTTGCACCGCATGAAAAAGCTCTCTCACTCACGGAGACAAAATGTCCAAAGGTAACATTTGTACACATATATGTATATGATTATGTAGGTAAGTTGATTTTTGTCACATGGGGCGACGTATATATACAAAATGTGGCAAGTTTACTCGTTTGAGGTGTTAACTTGTTTATGGAATTGATGAACATTTTTGCATTTGTAAAAAATATGTGAAATATTTTATAAATGTTTCAAAAAATGTTGGGTACAAAATTGGAAATTTTTTAAATGAGCTAATGATAAGCAAACCAAAGGCGAGTGTAATGCCTTCAATAAAAGTTGGGCTTATATATAATCTTAATACAAATATTAAAAAATATTTAAATTTGTGACTGGTGGGTTAGGTCTTTGTGACTGTTATAAAGTAATTATGTATGAAATAAAAGTTTCCATGGACAAATATTACAATCTCTTTGTACTTTTTTAAAATTTTTCAACAGATATATAAAATATAGTCATTAAAAAGGAGGAGGTCACTACTGAACTAGAGATAATTGGGGCATTTTAATATTTACGTCGTTTTCATCATTTATATGGAATTACCCATATGTACTCCCGCCCAAGCCGCTTTTTGCTAGCCTTTCATTAATTTGTTTTCAACAAAATTAGCGCAGAAAAGCACAGTCTTGGCCAAGTGGGTTCGGCGCCCTACTAAAATGTCAGTTATTTGAAATATAATTAAATGTTTAAAGCACAGATAGAACGATGGCCCGGTATAAACTATGTATTAGATCGGATATTCATAAAAGTACTACATAAAAAATAATAATAAAATTTTTCAAGGCATAAATAAAAGGCAAAGTTTGTCTGATATTTTTTTTTT
>NW_016234621.1:0-1162 GCF_001687245.7 Rhagoletis zephyria | reverse complement strand
CGATTTCAATGAAACATACACCGATTTAAAGGATATAACTTCCTCTAATTCAGAAATGTTAACACTGGTATATAGGGGGCGTGGCATCTGACATATAGACTTAAATGTGAAAACCACTATGTCTCTAAAACGAATCATGCTGGGGAACTGAAACTTAGCACAGATGCATAGATTGTAAATACCCTACTTACGGTAAAAAATGGTAGGTACTGGAAAAGTGGGCGTGGCACGTCCTATACAAACTGACATTCTCTTATCGGCCATCTCTGTAACCGCCTATGCTAACGTCCTGAAATTTTACACAGAAACATATATTGTCAATATCGTGCTTACGGCGAAAACGGGTAGATTTTGGAAAAGGGGCTTGGCACCGCCCATACAAACTGAAATTCTCATAACGCGTATCTCTGTAACCGCCTATGCTAACGTCCTGAAATTTTACACAGAAACATATATTGTCAATATCGTGCTTACGGCGAAAACGGGTAGATTTTGGAAAAGGGGGGGGTGGCACCGCCCATATAAACTGCAATTCTCATATCGCTTATCTCTGGAACCGCTTAAGCTGACGTCCTGAAATTTGACACAGCAACATATGTTGTCAATACCGTGCTTACGGCGAAAAGTGGTAGATTTTGGAAAAGGGGGCGTGGCACCGCCCATACAAACTGAAATTCTCATATCGCTTATCTCTGGAACCGCTTATGCTGACGTCCTGAAATTTGACATAGCAACATATGTTGTCAATACCGTGATTACGGCGAAAAGTGGTAGATTTTGGAAAAGGTGGCGTGGCACCGCCCATACAAATTGAAATGCTCATATCGCTTATCTCTGGAACCGCTTATGCTGACGTCCTGAAATGTGACANAAAAGGGGGCGTGGCACCGCCCATACAAATTGAAATTCTCATATCGCTTATCTCTGGAACCGCTTATGCTGACGTCCTGAAATGTGACACAGAAACATATGTTGTCAATACCGTACTTACGGCGAAAAGTGATAGATTTTGGAAAAGGGGACGTCGCACCGCCCATACAAACTGCAATCTCATATCGCTTATCTCTGGAACCGCTTATGCTAACGTCCTGAAATTTTACACAGAAACATATTTTGTCAATACCGTGCTTACGGCGAAAACGGGTAGATTTTGGAAAAGGGG
>NW_016234620.1:0-1162 GCF_001687245.7 Rhagoletis zephyria | reverse complement strand
CTAATTTTTAAGATAGCTCAAGATAACTGAGCTTTTGGCGAATGTGGACATGAGAGCGGAAAGTGGAAGATGGACGTAAGGAGAAAACAGCGTATCTGTCTGCTCCAATGTATTATCACATCTACATATCTTTAATCGTGGCGAGCTTCTATCATACGAAAGTGAAGCAAAGGAAGTACTGAGCTGAACTCAGCCAACCTTAGTTACTGCACAACAGCACATACATACATGCACGGCAAGGTCAGTGAAGCGTAACGAAAAAAGCGTAGAAAATGCAAAAAGGTTAAGGAAAAATAGAATTGCTAAGCAATAGAAAAGATGCTTTGGCATTTCGCCTTATCACACTTGAATTTTTTGGTAGCCAAAAGGGCTGCATTTGTGGTGGTTTCTGGTGAAATACTTGGTTCTTGACTGAAGGCGGGCGACAAGTCACGCGCACTAGCACGGACAACTGGTGCTATAAATGAATAAAGTAAAGTAAGTCGAAGCAGTTGCAAAGAAGGATTTAGTGAGAGAATCGCTAGAAAAATGCTAAGGAACGCAGGACGAAAGCGNCAAGAGTAGACAACAAACTGTCAGTCAAGACGTCACAGGCAACCTATCCTTTTTCTACGTATTTAGTTGCAATTGAAAGACAGCGAACTGACTGACCGCCATTGTGGCAGCACCAGCACAAAAGTGTACGCCGATCGCATACCTAATGAGTGACTAAAGTGGAAAAGAGACCCAAACAGGAGATAGTACATGCTCGCATCTAAGAAATGACAGCGCTTCAATGCAGCAATCGAATTAGTGGCTATGTCGAATTGCACAAATACTGCAAGGCGCACAGTGCGGATAATGCAGATGCGGTGTTGCTAATGCGGTGAGTGGTGCATGTAGTCTCTAGTCGTCGGTGATTATGAATACCAAATTTAGGGACTGTGTATTGGTGGACCGGTATGAGAGCTCAATATAGCGGAAACGAGGAGCAGCGAAGAAACAAGGCTAGCAAATTGAAACACCAAAACCAACAACAAGTGGAAGAAGCGCTGTGCCAACTGAATGCCTGCAGCTGAACAGCTTCTAGAGTGGTGTGTGAAAAAAATTTGTTCGAAGGTAAGAAACAAATCTGTGGTAGCAAAGTGTTTCCCATGTAACGTCTCATTGCTGGATTTACATA
>NW_016234618.1:0-1162 GCF_001687245.7 Rhagoletis zephyria | reverse complement strand
CCAAAGTCCACGGCCAGCAGCTGCAGAGCGGGGAGAGCGTTCAGTGTGGACATTAGTTCATAGGTCACGGAAGCTCTAGTCTCCTTATTGGAAAATTCCCTGTTCAGCTCCAGCACCAAACTTTCCAGTTGAGCTGCCAAGTGGGGATGCTGCAGCAAAGCGACCATGTACTGGCAACTCTCTTCGAAACTATACCCGTTGTAATCATCGGCGATGAACACAAGACTGGTGACCGCAAAGAAGAGAACGGTGGCAATATCCTCAACGAGGGGGGGGGGCAGATCCTCCTGGCAATTTCATCTGAATTTCAGACTGTTCCACCGGTTGACACGGACGGCCTTGGGCTGGAGGTCAATCGCTTTACAGCGGTCGTCTGTCAACTGCTGCAAGTTGGGCTNACAGCGGTCGTCTGTCAACTGCTGCAAGGTGGGCCTTGAGGAGATGAAGAAGGAGTTGATGATCCGCTGAGTTTTAATAAGGTTCCGATTGGTGATGACCAGTGTCTTCACTGTGCGATTGGCGGCCCGCACCAGCGGCCCAAATCGAGGACTCATCTTGCTCGCTTTCAGTTGATTCATCGGCTTGAGAAACTACAAGGTGGTGATCAGGCACAGATCCGGAAGTGGTCGTCGAGGTGGCATCTTTCAGGCAGCTTTGGGTTCGGGAGAAAATGGGCGTTGAAGAAAGGCAGAGAGAGTTGTTGTTGATGCTTCAGCTGTTCAGATCACACTGTGGAAGAAATGATGAAATGCGAGCACGTTTTCTCAAGTGTGGTCACTGTGCCCCCAACAAGAGCCCACCCAACAGCGCCTCTCCGCACATGACGTATGATTACAGATTTTTTTTGAAACAAAATAGTTTTATTCTTTTCAGATTTTAAAAATGGCAAAAGCAGCAGAACAAGACACTTAAAAAATGGGCAAAACAGGTAAGGACTAAGCGTCACTGAGCTCGAGGCAACATATATTGAGAGAAAGGAGGTGTAAGAGGAGTATGTTGTACATTTATTGAAGTTTTGTGGAAAAGTAAGGTTAAAGATAAAGCTGCTGTTCTAGTTGGTTTCTCAGAGTTGTGGTAATCGGCAGGGGTTGGAGAGAGTAAATATAACTGGGGTTTTAAAAAGTGCATATTTACGAATAACAGAAATGGTGTGTGAGTTTGT
>NW_016234617.1:0-1162 GCF_001687245.7 Rhagoletis zephyria | reverse complement strand
CAACGAAAAAATACACACAGCAGCAAAGAACGCCCCAAAGGAGCTTCGCATGTATATATGTATATTTTTGTAGCAAATTTTTATTTTATTTTTTTTTGCGCTGTTATTAAAATTATTTTGCAGCTGATTGTGGTGGTGGTTGTTTGGTATTTAAATGCATATATTTTTTTGCTTATTTTTCATTTAAATTATTGTATATTTTGTTGCGCTTTCTTGTGTATGCGTGTGTGTGTGTGTGTGTGTGCTTAGCCGCAAACAGTTTACGCTAAAGTGAAAATTTTAAGCGTCCCGAAAATGGTTTTAAAATTGAATTGAAGTTGGTAATTAAGAAGTGGCAGGGTTGGCCAGCACTAACAGCATAAGAGCAACTAACCGNAAAAAAAAAAAACAAAAAAATATTTACATTTGAGTCACAAGCTTGTGCAACAACAAGAAATCGACACAGCGAAAGGAGTTAAAAGACCAACCAACCAAAAAAACAAACACAAAGTGCACTCGCAAAGCTGTTTGGGCCATTTTGAGGCATCCGCATAAATTATGTGTGCGGTTTATTTTTTATTTTTTTTTTTTGGTTGGACAGTGTTGCCTAGTCTTATTGCCTCGCCAGTTTTACACTTAATTATGAATGCAAGTTTACTGTGAAAATTTTTAATTACCGCTCAGCAATTTTGTAAAATAATTGAAGGAAATTGCGGGTGAGTGGATAAAAAAAGTTAATGCGAATTCTGGAGCGAGGTGGGAAGAAATGGGCAAATTAAATTTATGTAATTTGGAAATTTATAAACTGCTCGTAATTAACTATAAATTGCAAATAAAAATTGGACCATACAGTTGCGATACACATTTGCTATAGCGTGGTTTATCAATATATTTTTATCGATATACTTTTAGAAAATGTTATCGATACATTAAATAGTTATCGATATCGATAACAGATTTCATGACACCCGGTTGCGAGGGGTTATCAATATATTATTATCGATACATTTTTTGAAAATATTATCGTTAGATTAGATGGCTATCGATATCGATAACAGCTTTCATGACATTGGATTGCGTCGAGTGTGGGCGCACTTTTGGTGAGTATTAGAAGTAGAGACCGAAAATAATCGTTATATATATATAGATTTTTTTTTGAGAACGTTGTAAAATCAGAGACCGA
>NW_016234616.1:0-1162 GCF_001687245.7 Rhagoletis zephyria | reverse complement strand
TGGCGAATTTTTGCATTTGTACTAAAGCCTGTTCTGTTACAAAAAAAAACCAAATTACTAATGATGAAAATCGATGGATAAATAAGAAAGAATGAGTGGTCAAATGAAAATATGCAAAGATTTTTTGTCCGATTTTCGGAATCACCGAGGAATTCTACATAGAAATTGGAAAGTGGCGTCTGGAGAACAAAAAACTAACCTAAAATTTGTGATCCAGTGTATATTGAGGTCGCTCAAAGCGCTCAACGTATTCCATGTATTTTATATGGGGAAAAAACGACGTTTCGTAGAAATGGTATGGAATTCTTGAAATTTAATATTTTTTGATCAGAAAACTGGTTATCTTCAGGAGACTCCCAACAACAATACCCAATTGTTTATTTGACCATTTTTTAATACCAAAGATTTTCTATTTTTTCCTCCATTGCATTTTCTGGGGGGTTTTGCGGACCTACAAAATATAATAATAATAATAGATTGGCGCTTACACATATGTTAGTGTTTGGCCGAGCTTCTCCTCCGATTTGTGGCGTGCGCCTTGATGTTGTCACACAAAGCGAAGGGACCTACAGTTTTACGCCGACTCCGAACGGCGATTGTATTTTTATGAGACGCCGTTTTTCATGGCAGAAATACACTCGGAGGTTTGCCATTGCCTGCCGAGGGACGACCGCTGTTTAGAAAAAANCACTACACCACAGCGGCCGACAATATATAGTTACTATAAAAAACGGTTATACAAATAATTGGGTAATATTACTGGGAGTCTTCTGAAGAGGAACACAGTTTTGCCGATCGAAAAATATTGATTTTCAAGAATTCCCTACCATTTCAACGAAAAGTGGGTTTTCCGCTTATAAAATACATGGAAAACTTTGAGCGCTTTAAGCGACCTCTAAATATATTTTGATTTCAAATTCTTTCAATTTTAGGGGGTGATAGCATAAAAATTCCCACTTTACTTTTTCACATGCATTTTTGGACTACCCTATTGTGCATACTTGTATGTACCTTGAGTAAATCAGTGGAGCATGTAAATTTTTGTGAACTCGACTGAGGGCTCTGTTTGATCTGTGCTGCTTGGCTGAAGTCTGCTCTGTTTGTAATATCTAGTAGATGGCAACAGAATCCGTCACCTATCTCTCTTCGTGGGGCTTTTTTG
>NW_016234615.1:0-1162 GCF_001687245.7 Rhagoletis zephyria | reverse complement strand
TGGTGATACAAAAAAAAATTACGAAACAAAATTATGAGCTAAAATTTTTAAAATCGTTTTCGAAATAAAAATAGAATTTGAAACAGTGTTTGCAAAACTTTAATATTTTTTTGTTTGAAAACTGCTGTAGCCATATGTTTTACTTTTAAAGGGCTGTCAGCAGTTCATGAGAAAAATCACAAGAAATATTTTTCATTATTTCTCTTGCTAGCAAAAGTACTTTGCGGTTGCTGCGTATTTTCTTTAATATACGAATGTTTTTTTTTTTTTCTTGAGAGCTGCATACTGATTTAAGAAATTTTGATAGTAGGAAATTTCTTTCCCATTTTTTTTGCGTCATTTTATAAGAACTTTTCGTTTTTCTTACGACTCGTGAGTTGCGAGCTACAGACAGCCCTTGCGGCGAAAAATTACGTTGTCCAAAAGTAAAAATTGTTTATGATCGAATTCAAAGTAATTATAAATAATCCCTTTTTTACATTCAACAGCATGAGGTGATAATGGGCTTCGCCGGGTAGATTCAACTCGGACAACCAGTTACGACTCCCACCAGTAGCAAGAGCAGTCATTTATTAGGTGCATCCGGTTGGACTGAATCCAGAGTGACCTAGCCACCTTGCATCTCGAGGGTTCCGCCTAACGTTTGCTGAATTTAATAAACTCCCATCCAGTTTCCTAAGCGATCGCACGGTGGTCTTGAACCAGTCTTAAGTTTTGCAAAAGTGTCCCTAAAATCAGCTTTCACAGCCTTTATCTACATCATTTGTAGCTTCACAATCCATTGAGATCAAAATCGTGGCTGGTCCGTTTTTCGAGATATACACATTTTTATATTTTAATTTTTAAACGCAATAATCCTTGCTATTACTAATACTTATCATTTAAACAATGCAGAAATCGTATGAAAATTTAATACGCGGGTTGTTATGTATATGTATATAAACATATAAATATATATTATATCGTCGATGTTTTTGCAAAAACGCCCATCGACCAATTGCAAAACCGCTTATCTTACGACACTCAAATTTTACAGAAGAGCGAAAAAATGGGTTTCCTTCGAAGGCATTGCCTTGATAGGCGCTATTTTATCTAGGTATTATGTTACAAATTTGTTGTTTTAATAACGATTTTACGATTTTTATGCATAAATATCGATGCC
>NW_016234613.1:0-1162 GCF_001687245.7 Rhagoletis zephyria | reverse complement strand
CTTTCCTCGTCGCTCTCTTCCCTACAAGCTTCGAGTTGAGTTGTTAAGTCGTGTCTGAACTTCGACTTAACATGCAAAATAATGACGCTAGAAGAAAAATCTTAAACAAGAAATGTAGATTTTTTCGGCCAACAATAAAGTGTTCACGAGTCTTTTCGAAGAAATTACCGGTATTGATGTAAAATTCGAAAAACTTGTACACTATTCTTTCCAGGATGGCCCGCATCTATTTTTAAAATCTCTTTAACGTACTCAACAATAATCAAACTGATGTACAGACCTTACGAAAAATTGCCAGATGGCCGAATTTTTATACCATTTATTGTAATTTGGTTGTATGTCTGACGGAATTCGAATATGGTACCATCTACAGCATAGAATCGTTACCTTAATTCACAAAGGCCCTAAGAAATCGGTTTTCGGAACTGCATTTTTCACAGATTTTGATAGGATATATCCTGTCGTCAGAATAAAATATCTCCTTTTAAAATTACTGTCTTGGATGATTTAGTTTTGCTAAAGGTAAAACCATATACATCCACTCGGCGGCGTCTGGGTTCAAGCCCTTATCAAAGCAACATCCCCAATAATATGGAATAAAGGTGTTTTCTTAACAACGGTCCACCGCGGCAGGAAATGGCAAGACCTCCGAGTGTATTTCTGCCATGAAATACTGCATAAAAATACAATTACCGTTCGGAGTCGGCATAGGTGTGCGCCTTGATGTTGTTGCACAAGGAGAGTTTTACGCCGACTCCGAATGGCGATTGCATTTTTATGAGAAGTTAATTATTCTATTTGTTTTTTTTTTAAAGCCGTTTTTTTCTGTTCGCAAAGCTCGATAATGGCTGTAGCGTTTTTTTTTTTTGAAATTTCGTACACCTACTGCAGAATTTCCAAGGATGGAGGCTGAGGTCTCGAACATGGTATGGAGATATATGAAAGCAATGGCATACTCATGGAGACAAGTGCGACTATTTGAAAATGGGGCGTTGTGTGTTTTTGAGGGAGTCTCTGGATAGTTTCAGTTGACAATTTGACCTGCCAGGTAGGGTTAAAAAATTCACCCGCCAAGTAGCTCAGGGTCGACCTACTACTAAAACTTCGTATTTCTGATGCATTTAATGTATTTCGTCTGAAATAAGTCTATGTAGCCATGCCA
>NW_016234612.1:0-1162 GCF_001687245.7 Rhagoletis zephyria | reverse complement strand
TTTTTTTTTTTTAATATTCGATGGCATGTTTCACTTAATTGATATTTTAGTCAGGAATGTACTTGCATTGTTAAGCGGTGAAATTAATTTAAATAACAACATACAAATCATTTACCGTAAAATTTCTATTATAACGGTTAAATTGTTATTTAATTAATTTCACTTTACAATTAGATAAGCTTAATGAAATATCTATGAAACTCAAATCCGAAAAAGCATTTTTCGCATAACTAATATATGTACTACATAAACTGTTAATAATAATCACACATACGTATACAAAATATTTTCATAAGCGTTCTCTAAATATTATACGTGCCAGGATATAGTATTTAAATATGCATATGTATGTATGTATGTATGTACGGAACTATGTATGCACGTTAACAAAATTTTTGTAAGCAATATGATGACGCAATTATTTCATTAAAGTAAAATTAGATGTAGTGCTATTATAAACATTCCAAACAATAACAAAAAACATAACGGATATTTATTTATTTATGTATATTTATTGTAAAAGTATTCATTTATTTAGTTGTAAGGGTAACGAACTCTATTATATTTCGTGCGCTCAAATTTTTGTGTGCATGTGCATTAGGGTGGTCGAAAAATTATGGTGAAAAAGTAAAGTCGGAATTTTAATGCTATGCCAAAAAAAAATATTCATACATCTTTTTATTTTAAGGAGTGATCAAAGCGCTCAAAGTTTTCCATGTATTAACTTTTCGTAGAAATGATGTAAAGTTCTTGAAATCAATATTTTTCGATCGGAAAATAGCCAATTTTTTCTTTAACCATTTTTCATGATAACATCTACACGTGCGCCAAAACCCCCAGAAAATGCAATCTTTAGTATTAAAAAACGGTTAAATAAAAAAATGGATATTAATATTGGAAGTCTCCTCAAGAGAACCAGAGTTTTGATATTCAAAAATTCTACATCATTGCTAGAAAAGTTGTTTTTACCCCATATAAAATACACAGAAAACTTTGAGTGCTTAGAGCACTCCCTAAATATTTTTTGATTTGAAAATATTTTTAGAATTTTTTTTCGGTATAGAACAATCCTAGGGGGTGGCGGGATTAAAATTCCGACTTTACCGTTTTTGTACCACTCTAATGTGCATGCCCGTACATACATATATACATATGTATGTAT
>NW_016234611.1:590-1169 GCF_001687245.7 Rhagoletis zephyria | reverse complement strand
TTAGCACAACGCATATAAAACAATAATGCATACAAGTGAATTTCTGATGCCCAACTGATATGAGTTTGTGCAAATAAATCATTTGGCATTTCTATGCCTCCATTTTCCGCTTGGATACAAAATTAGCATTCCTTTAGGCCTACTCAACTTTTTGACCGCATTTACATAGATATACATGTACGAGTGCAAAAGAGAGATTGTTTTTGAATGGAAGTAAAAGCATTTTTATTTATACGTAGCATCATTATTCATATTTCATTATTCAGCAAAGATGCTGATGAGCGATTTAGCGCCACATCAGGCGCGACTGACCGAAACAAATAAAGACTGAATTTGTAATGATCAAAATAGAAGCCAAAAAAACTGGAGATAACAACAAATTCTCATTGTATAATAGCGGCAGCATAGCATTAATGAAACGCGATTATAAAAAGATACTTAGGTATGTACATACATAAATATAAACAAATTAAGAATAAAATTAAATTAAACAAGGCTTCATACCCTTCATGAACAACAGACAATTCTACTTCAATCGATTACTGCATTTTACATAACTTGTTTGGGAGCTAGACAAAA
>NW_016234611.1:0-580 GCF_001687245.7 Rhagoletis zephyria | reverse complement strand
AAAAAAACTCATATCTGAACAATGAGTGGTATAGGAGATAAGCTTGTACAGCACCGATATTGACAATTTTCCCAATAGACTTTGCATGATTATTTAGAAAATAGCTCACGAAATTGCTCGGTTCTAGCTGTCCAAATTCAGAATTTTTAAATTAAAACCCCATATTCGAACTATCAGTTTTATAGAGGTTATAGATTATAGTGACCCGATTTTTGTGATTTGCGCTACACATTTTCATGGATCCATCTCTTCTTCTTCTGGTACATACAAACATCGAACCAGAGTTATAATACCATTTCGTGTTCATGAAAGGTATAAAAATATGTAGTAATAATCTACAAAGTATGTATGTATGTACGTAAAAAATATGTAGCGCAAATGAAGCGGAAGATAAAAGTAAAGAAGTAAGAAAAAAGGCAAATGTATGTAAGTAAGTGTGTATGTACATTCGTACATATGTACATAATTATAATCAAAATATAAAAACAAAGCCAGAAAGCAGATAAACAATGAATATGAAACTCTTATTGTGCCACATAAATACTTATGCACTGTAAGTGTGGGTGAGTCATTTAGCTAA
>NW_016234609.1:0-1163 GCF_001687245.7 Rhagoletis zephyria | reverse complement strand
AGACGCGTTAGTAGAAAAAAGTGTGGAAGCGTTAGGTAGGGCTCAGTGCGATAGAAAACAGCAAACAGTGATAGTCAGTAATAAGTCGTTTTTGTCCCATAGTCCCGATGTTAGTGCTGTTGTCAAGAAGGCCTCAATTAGTTCGTTCTGTACGTCCCCTTTTCACCTAATGTTATGTTTTTCATGTGGTATGCCTGTCGATCACTTTATTAAGAACCCAGTAGAGTGTCAAAAAGCTGGTAAATGTAAGTCTTCGTTCCACGATATGGTTTGTTTCGCATGTGGTGATAGCTCGTCATTTTGTGTGTTTAAGCCAAGTCAGGGAAACCAGAAACTGGCGGAGCTATCCGGGGACTCTTGCCAGGTGAAGGAGAACCCGGAACAAAGCATTTTAAGGAGGGAAGTAGATGGCAATGAAAAAGAACAGAAAGAGACGTTGGGAGATAAAGTAGTTAAAAGCTTGCACCAGAGAAAGCTAGATTATGAGGTGGCGCGAAGACGCATTTTTTGTGAAGATATGCTCCAGAGGAAGAAAAGTAGGAACTATAGAAAGATTGAGAAAATGAGGGAAAAAAAAGAACCTCAACAGGATATGTAGAAAGATTATTTCGACCATTGTTACTCTGAAAAGAGATAACAGATTTTTCGCTAAAACTAAAATTGGGAACCAGGAGGTACTGGCGTTGTTAGACTCAGGAGCAGGTGCAAGCTGCCTAGGAAAGAATGCTGAAAACTCCTGGAAGGCAAAGAAAACATGATACTAAAAATTAGGGGGCAGAATATCCGAACCGCGAACGGTGGAGAAACTACGGTAGTAGGTGTCATCACGCTTCCTGTCTTGTGGGATAACGTAACGCGCGACTTAGAGTTCTTGATCGTGCCTGGCTTACAACAAGAGGTTTACTTAGGTATAGATTTTTGGAAAGCGTTTAATATGAGTGTTGTGAGTAGAGGGGTGCATGCGAGTGTGAATGGTGCTGGTGTTTCAGAGCTCGTGCCCGCCGAGGGAGACCTAACTTTCGATGCAGTGAAGCATGACTTGACTCACGACCAAGCTGTGGCATTAGAGAAAGTTAAGGCGCAATTCCCGTCATTTGCTGTGTTAGGACTAGGCAAGACAGATAAAGAAGAGCATGTGATAGAAGTGACCAACGAGAATCTTC
>NW_016234608.1:0-1163 GCF_001687245.7 Rhagoletis zephyria | reverse complement strand
CTATTTAAATCAGAAGCAACAAATGTCTTTAATTAATTCAATTAGTAGCAAATAAGATTAATATTTATACTGTGCAATAAAATTAAATATTAAAAAATAGCAGCACAGTGAAATATTAGGCCTTTCCTATTTTTGAGTAAACTTACCTCCAATTGCATATATTATTATATAGAATACATTAGGGTGGTCCGCACAGCCTGGACATATAAATATTGTATGGGACCTCCTTTATTTTTTTCTTCGTAAAAAATTTAAAAATATTAAAGTTTTACAAATTTGATATATTTTGTTATCTAATCATAAATTATCAATACTAATTCATAATTATCACCAATTTGAATAATAGTAGAATGCCTGCCTATTTTTAAATCCCTTTTCAGTAGCTCTTGCATAATTTTTTAAGTTTTCCGCAATTTAAATATCAAACACTTTCGTATTATAAGCGCTTTTTCAACAGGCCCTAATAATACCCAAAAAAATTTAGAAAATAAATAACGAATACAAAGCATTAGCGTATGCATCCGTATGCCTGCATTTGAGATTTACGCTTAGAAGTCAAAATTCATACAACTTTCTTACATTTTCAAGCGTTGCTNACCAAAATATTTCGGAAAAATATTAAGATTTAAGCGAGCTGGATCGATTTGAAAATACCTCCAAAAATGGAGGTTTTTTTATGAATAAAAATAGTTTCTTAGAGAATTTTTTGAAAAAAGTCCCCTCAGATGACATAATAGATTAGGCTTAAAAAATCTAAAGGTCTTCGTTTTCCCAGAGCCCCGACTCCTCGTGTGGTTAACTGAAAAAACTGCAACTTTTGCCCAACATTGAACTTGAAGCTATAGTATTTTTGTTTATCAACATAAATTATAAGTTTTCCTATGCAAATCACAAACACTATAAGCACCTCAGTTCTTTCAACTGGAATTTTCCAAAACCTTGAAGCTTTTGAACGCGCCCAATTCTGCCTCAGCAGCTGATAATGACACTTCTAAACTCCAATTAGCTGCTCACAATTGGTGCCAACAATGACACCACACATGCTGAACTTGGCCTTTTGTGCACCAGCTAATTGTATGTCTAAATGCCTTATGTGTATGCCTGTCTACAGGTTCGCTCTTGAATTGTGGCATAAACCAACATCATCAACATAAAAACCATAG
>NW_016234607.1:0-1163 GCF_001687245.7 Rhagoletis zephyria | reverse complement strand
ATTCAAATAAAAGCAATTAGTACAAGTCGAAAACAACCAAAAACTACTTGAAGTAATTCTCCAAGGAAATTGTAAAGCTCTGTCTTATTGGGCAAAAACTTTTACTTTCTGTTCGAAACTAAGTTCGAAATAATTTCCTGCCACGCGCGGCAAAATGAAACTACGCAAAAGGAAATTCATAAATAATTGCAAAATAATTCATTGAATTTCATTTAATTGGCAATAAAGTTGCATTATTGAATGCACACAAATATGCATATGCACAAACAAACCCATACATATGTAGTATATATCACATTGCAAATTACGCATTAACAAATTCCTTAAGCAAATATTTATTAACATTATGCAATAGTAGAGTGATATCATTTTCGAACACTCTTCAGGGAGGAAAATTATTATTACAAGAAAACTAATTGCTTTGGGTTTAGGAAAAGGGCAAGGAAGGGAGAGGACACTTATGTATGTACCCTGCAGGGAAAGCTACCAGTTGTGAGCTAGAATTCTACCAGTTTGAGTTTCAGCTCAACTCGTTCACGTTCAATCCTGTTCCATGTTAGCAGCTGGTATTTTTAACATTACGATGCCCTAAAAGATGTCAATTGTCAGGCTATGCATCAGCATTTGCTAGTAGAAATACTAGTAGCATCATACCAGTTGATGAGATAGTCTGCCAAATTCATCCCAAATATTTTTCACTTACATTGATTTTAACTTTAAAAATCTTAACCGATCTCAAAACTAGAACCAGTAGTCTTCACGTGACGCCATAGCCGATATTTTTAAGAAAAGCAATTAATTACGTTTTATTTCTGGCTTAGGCAATTCAAAGGCAGATGTCGCTGAACGCTTAAATTCTTTGAAATTGCCGAACTGGTAGGCGTATACTAGTTAATGAACTAGTATTGTTTTCTGACCGGCTTGGCGTTTCACTGCANGGCTTGGCGTTTCACTGCAGGGTGTATGCATGTGCATGTGGAATGCTCGTACACCATTGTATAATTTGGCAAATAAGAAAATCACAAAATTTCAAATAATCCAGCAAACAGGCAGACAATCTGCAAACCCATTGAGATATAGCAAAATTAGGAAAACAAATACTAATATTCGCTCGGAACAAGCAATGTCAATCGGTAAAATTAATTAAAAGTTAATGTACGAAT
>NW_016234605.1:948-1163 GCF_001687245.7 Rhagoletis zephyria | reverse complement strand
TCTGTTGTGATTGCAGCTTTTCGACGATAAGCTTTCCTTGCATATTGGGTCGCACATTTTTTGCTGCACAGAGGCGGATGCGTATCTTGGCTGTAACAAGATAGCGGTCCGATTCGAATTTTGGACCTCGGAGTGTGCGTACGTCTAAAACACTGGAAGCGTGCCTTCCGTCTATCACAACATGATCGATTTGGTTTCTCGTTTTTCGACCCGGA
>NW_016234605.1:0-786 GCF_001687245.7 Rhagoletis zephyria | reverse complement strand
TTTTGAAGTATGATTTTTGTAAAATGCCGTTTTGACTGCGTCGGAGTCCTTTTTGAAGAAGATTTCAATGAATTTACTCATAGCGTCGCTAATGTAACAGAGAGTTTTAAGGAAAAGTTAGATAATTTTTTAGATCAATTTACTCAAAACTTCCTCTAATCGAAAAACTTATAATTTGATCGACGTGCTGGTAAAAGAAGTTCAAATATTTTGTAGTGGAGGAGATAGGGGTCATTATCTTCAAATGGATTATGTCTACCTTTTGACAGTTCAGCCTAAAAGTGTTGATGCCGAAATATGTTTTTCATCAGTAGGTTTTGTATGTAAAAACTGCAGGTCAAGCTTAGAAGACTCCGCTTTGAATGCTTTGCTGCTCTTACGAAAACATTTTAAGTGCAATAATAACAACACCGGCAAAAAAGGGGTTTGTGTTTTTAACCAGACCAAACTACCAACATATATTTCGACCCGCTGAATCCGATTCTGAGATCCGTTTGACTCGTACACCCTCAAAATTTCTAGTAAATTGCGAAAAAAATGGCAAAAAATTCTCCATTCGCCATTTCTCTATAGAGAAGAATAAACATGTTTAGAGAAATTGTTTTTGTATATTTATGTTTTATGTTTTTTTCAAAAGTACCTGGTATTTACATTATTATTTCATTCAATCACATGGTTTTTTAAATACAATTAAAAAAATGTTTTACTTTAAAATTTGTCTGATTTAATAGATATCTCTAGCGTAGAGTGCAAAGTTGCTAAGTCCCAATTTAAAAATTGTACAGG
>NW_016234604.1:0-926 GCF_001687245.7 Rhagoletis zephyria | reverse complement strand
CTTTTGTATAATTTAACTAAATTTTACTTTTGAAACAGGTGGCAACCCTCCTAAATTTAGCTAGAAAATACAACTTATTCAAAACCATTTCTTCTGATATCCATATTGGGATAATTCGTTTAACTTAATAAATAATTTGAATTTGATTTTCGTATATATGGCAACCCTTTAAAAGACTAAAACCATACTGCANACGCAGCCCTCTGCGGCAGAGAAATTTTGAATTCGATTTTCTAACATGTGGCAACTCCTTTCATGGAACTAAAGCTATGTTGTAAACCAGAAGGACAAGGCCTTTCATGTGACACGTCATTTTTAAAAATCGTACGAACGATACAGATTTTATGACTTGATGTTAAATATTTAACGCAACCATCTCCGAACCAGATTAAGAAGTTTCACTTCAAAAAAAAGCTACTCCAAGCGATTACTCCATGGAGTATCCACATCTTAGCAACACATCCCATTAAACATCGTGTAGGGATTACGATCGTTAAAACGCGATCAATTGTTGGGTACACCCAGAGACACGAGCCAGTCTGATACTGCATTACAGAGGACCACGTGTTCCAACGATTTTTGTAGGGCTAAAGGATACACGCAGACATACATAAACAAAGTCGTCAAGATTTACACAAAAAAATCAGTTCTAATTGCTAATGAATGTATAAAAGAGACGGCGATATTCGCCAAGCATAGAGCAAGTTGCGAATTGAACGGCATTTGCCTTAAATCCAATGCCTTGATAAGCAGAACTCATCATTTGAAGGCTCGAATGTTCCACCGATTAGCGCATGGAAAAGTATACACTTGAGGGTCATTGTCTGGGGGCGGAATGATACCCATATAGTAAAACCTCAAAATCGTTTTACATATATTGGTCAAATTTCTTTGCTATGGACATTTTAAATTTGCCATATTTTGCC
>NW_016234603.1:0-1163 GCF_001687245.7 Rhagoletis zephyria | reverse complement strand
ACTAATGCATGAAAATCCTAACCTCAAAAAAATCACCCGTTATTATCGGTAGCTCATCATACCAATTGTTGGTTCCATTTCTAGAAATTATCGTAGCTTTCAACTGCCTATGAAATCGTTCTACCATACCATTCCCTTGAGGATGATACGCAGAAGTTGTAATGTGATGACTACCAAGCAATTTTGTTAGTTCCGAAAATAATTTTGACATAAATTGAGTACCCTGATCTGTAGTGATTTTTAACGGTACCCCAAAAAATTTATTTGCAACGACTGCCGCTGAAATGTCATTTAATGCGTATGCCTCAGGCAAACGTGTAAACCGTTCAACTAAATATTGTAAAAATGTAACGATGTCTTTTCGATATAGGCAGAAGTCCAATAACATCTAAATGAATACACTCAAATCTACTTTTGGGAATCGGAATTTTAATTACTGGAGATTTAATGTTTTTTATTTATTTTTTTTTTTTTTGTTAACGGACATTGGGATAGGGAAACTATCCATCAAGTGGCCCGTGCGAAACTCTCCAAAAGCCACCTCCCCGGAACCACTCGCGTATTAAATCGGGGTGAGGCCGTGGCATAAACATGCCCCACGTCATACCGCCCTTTCCATAATACCCCATCCACTAATGTGATTAGGGGTTCAGGAGCGTTTTGGTGTTCACGGGGTTTACCTGCAAAGAAATGCAAAAATAGGATAAAAGAAGAAATTTTCTACACAAGTAACTTGAACTATTTCCTCTTTCTAAGCGGCGGCGTTGCTCTCTGATCCTTAGCTTTGTCATTATTTCTCTGCTTATATTCTTTAATGTGCCCCATACNCACTGGTGCAATTGCGAGAGAGAAATGCCAAAACGTGAGCAAGAATGGAAGAAGAAGACAAAATGTTGCAAGGAAAACGTAAACAAGTTGCACCAGTGTGACGTCATGCAAACAACGATTCTGTCAAATTCGTTAAGAGAGGAATAGCGGTCCGAGGTCGGCGCAACCTTTGTATTCTCTCAATCGTGCCCCATACCTTTTTATCGTTCAACATATGTTCAATGATATTTTCCGTACTCAGGCCTTCTTGAGTCAAAGTATTTAATCTCTCTCTTACTAATGAAACCGAAGGGCACTCGAAAAGTACATGTTCAGCGGTTTCCGGGACATTTTCA
>NW_016234602.1:0-1163 GCF_001687245.7 Rhagoletis zephyria | reverse complement strand
AAAAAACACAAATCAAACACGTGGTGACTGTGATGAGCTGACTGTAAAGCGAAAAACTCAATGTTGTTGTCGTTGAGATACATCCTAAAAGGAACAAGGTAAAAAATGCATTAGTTTACAGAAAACAAAACGTTATGTACGCATACAAACATGACAAGTCCTTGGATTTGAAAAAATCATGCCGTTTTGAAGTTGAGATTTTATCCAGAAATTCGGTGAGTGATGTAAATATGAAGGATAATGTAGTCAAACAAGTCCACTTACGCTGACTCAAGCCTTACTTAAATCGATATTAATAAACTCAAAAACATCGACAAAAAGAAGCAAGAGAAAGCGAAATGTAAACAACTAACGGTAAATCTTCAGGAATGCAACTAATGTCCAGTGCTCCTCATGTGGCTCACTGAACAATTGAGAAAGCGCATAGCTGCTTCAGTGTAAAAAAGTAGTACCTCTATCGAGCTAGTCTCCTGGGACAACTGTTAAAACTGCTGACAGGGGCNAATGTACGTAAACAACTAACGGTAAATCTTCAGGAATGCAACTAATGTCCAGTGCTCCTCATGTGGCTCACTGAACAATTGAGAAAGCGCATAGCTGCTTCAGTGTAAAAAAGTAGTACCTCGATCGAGCTAGTCTCCTGGGACAACTGTTAAAACTGCTGACAGGGGCCGCCTATTGCGTGGTGGCAAGATGGTAAAGCATCAAAAGTATGATAAGATAGGGTAAAAGCACCTAAAGCGGTCCTATGAACCTAAGCAATNCTATTGCGTGGTGGCAAGATGGTAAAGCATCAAAAGTATGATAAGATAGAGTAAAAGCACCATAAAGCGGTCCTATGAATCTAAGCAAATGACAAGGGGACAAAAACGACTGTGATACTTTTAAACACAAAAGACAATCACACTGCCACTCAAGTTCATTGCGAAATTAGCAGAGAAAAACATTGAAAGTTAATGAATAAAATTAAAGATAAGCAGGCTACTATTACAGTGGTTGAAAAACAGTGTACATGTACATTTTCCTCTAGTTCCTCCTTCAGAGATATTAGCTGCAGCTGTAGAGCTTCTGTTTCCATCGCCTATTTCCTGCAGTTCATAATCACAACAGGCACTTTAATAAAATCAGCTGAGAACTTGGCGTTTTTTGTGGCTATAAGTAAC
>NW_016234601.1:0-1163 GCF_001687245.7 Rhagoletis zephyria | reverse complement strand
GTGATAGATACAGCAATGAAAATATATGTGTTGATATTTTGTTTACGTTATTATTTTAGGTGAAATAGAATAGCGTTTAAAATTAATCAATATGCAAAAAAACTAAAGGTAAATATCATATGGTATATACATTTCTTTAAAGATCTTCAAATAGGCTATTTCTTAGACAAAAGCAGTTGAACGGCAAGCAAAAACCTTCGATTTGTTCACCTTCACAAGGATAATATGCAGGAAACACGAAACCCCCAGCAATGCTGAAATGCGAAATGACTTGATTGGGACTCGGATAACTTTTATCTGCATCACCGTGCTATAGGGGGTCAAAGGTCACATCTGCGAAAAATAAAAAAAACGTATATTTGAAACAATTTTGAACTGATTTTTAAGTGATACCGTAATATAAGTTTCCACAAAGAATGCTATATACCGTTTAAATACGAGCAAAAAGCGGACCATACCCATATTTTTACTTTTTTAGTTGTTTACGTAGAATAATTAAAAATATTCTTTTTTTACCAAAGTGCCAATTTCGAAATTCGAAAGCCCATATCTCGATTTCGGAGGCTAAGTTCGAAAAAACGTATAGTTTAATTATTGAAATAAGCCATGAAATTTTATTGGAAAATACACGATACGATGACTTATAGCTAACTGAGTTAAGAAAGAAACGAACGAATAAAGGGCTGCCTNACGGAGAGATTATTTCTTCCCTGCTTTACACTATCGTGGTGGACGATCTTTTAATCAGACTAATCAAGTGTGTCGATAGGGTATGCCAATTATAATTTTGGAAAATTCGACAGGTCTTATGGTCAAACTAGTTTGTCAATTATAAATATGGTGCCTTCCCCCATAATTCCTAAAAATCGGTTTCTGTACCACTTGGGGGAAAGTATTAAATCCACTCGCTCCACGTGGGTTTGGAGAAGACTTTTCGGTAAAATGTGGGTCTGAATTCAAGGTAGGTGGAAAAGCCGCGTGGACGAGTGGTTAAAGTTGCGCACTATGTCCCAGGATCCCTGGTCCGAGCAAAATCGAAATAAGAAATTTTTTTTTCTAAAGGCGGTCGCCCCTGGGCAGGCATCAAATATTATTATTATTATTTACTGGGCGGCGATTGCTTGAAAAGTTTGTTTTCTGCAAGCAAGGAAATGCCGGTTACC
>NW_016234599.1:0-1163 GCF_001687245.7 Rhagoletis zephyria | reverse complement strand
CTGAGTAGTGCGGCCTCAGTGGTAGTTAAAAAAATTGCCTTTTTTCGAATTTGAGGCAGCAGCCACGCCCACACAGGCATACGAATCAAAACATCCTGGAACAAAACCTTCTTAGTTTTTTTTTGTACTTTAATTCCTGAAAGTTTGAAAAAAAATTAAATGAAGGTACGTACNTAAATGAAGGTACGTACAGACGCCACATACATACCAAAGCATCTCGTAGTGGAGACACGAACCAAAACACATTTACCTCTATATCTTTCCAACTAGTGGCCGGAACTTATATATAAGGTATCGTTTGAAAGGTATTGGCCTATAGAATAACACTCAATATGTTGGGTGTACCCATATTCCCCCTAAAACCGGCAAAAACACAAAAACTTTTTTTGTTTCGCAACATTTTAGCCAAATTTTTAAGAATCCGGTTAATCGTTTACGAAGCTTGAATATACACGCTCGGACACGCTCTGCAAGACCTTTCCAACGATATATCAAACATGTCGATTGGACGTCTGGATAAAAACTTCCAAATCTCGTGTATATATAAGCGAGTCATTTCAGCATGCTACTGTTGCTGCTTTCGTCACTCGCGCGCACTGCCGTGCGCTGTGATAGAATAAGATCGTAAATTTATTTTTTTTTAACACGAGGAGAAGTCTGTTAAATTGTCAATTGTTTATTGGGAAATTTATTATTATTTAATACTAGATTATGAATCATTTTTAACAAGCTCGAGGCCCAGCAATTAAATAAAACGCAAATTTTCGTTCTATAGATATTTTAATTGTTGATATTTCGACCTCAATCTGAGGTCATCTTCAGGACTGTAAATATACAACACGATAACATATTATTAACTTTAAATTATTACAAACATACGTTAAACACAACTTACACTCTTGATTGTGCCTGGTCGACTAANTCGGACACGCTCTGCAAGACCTTTCCAACGATATATCAAACATGTCGATTGGACGTCTGGATAAAAACTTCCAAATCTCGTGTATATATAAGCGAGTCATTTCAGCATGCTACTGTGTCTGCTTTCGTCACTCGCGCGCACTGCCGTGCGCTGTGATAGAATAAGATCGTAAATTTATTTTTTTTTAACACGAGGAGAAGTCTGTTAAATTGTCAATTGTTTATTGGGAAATTTATTATTA
>NW_016234598.1:0-1163 GCF_001687245.7 Rhagoletis zephyria | reverse complement strand
TAGTGAAATCATCTGAGAAAGAAAATTTTTATTATTACGACATTGAGATTATGATATGGTAGAGCTTGAGAAGGAAGAAGACTGGAAAACAAAGTTGCCTGAATTTGCCTCTTTCTCTCTTTTTATTGGTTGAGGGCCTTTTTTGCCTCAAAAACAAAATAGAGCATCTTTCTTTTTCCCTTCCGCTCACTGTTTCATTCTTGTTGTCTTGCGCTGGCGTAGAATTCATAATGAATGCACACACTTACTGCCCATTTACTCAACTGACTGANAACTTTAATTAAGTTAACCATCTTTAGTTAGTACAAAAAAAGTTGGACAATACTTTGTTGACGACCAAGTTTTAGACGCTGAATTTAATTTAGTCTTTGTTCTAATTTTTTTCTTGATAATGAAACAGTTTTTGCAGTGAATGGGCATCAAATGTTAGAAAGTAAAGTAAACTCAGCTCTCCAGAAGCAATTGATTTGACTGGCCTACTCAGGAAAGAGGATTTCACTGTTGATGTTGAAACTGATGCAGGGTCGATAATTGGCGTGCACTTGCAATTGAATGCCAAGTGGTGGGGGTGATGTGGTAATGAATAATGGAATCGGTGATGATAGGAATCACCAATGGGAATGAAGAAGAGAAAAGTGGTGGTGATGAAAGAGGAGATGATGAGAGAAATCGACTAAATTGTCTGTGTCTTTGATGATACTGCTCACTACTACTTGATAAGATCTCAGAGGCTTCAGTTTGCCATCATTCGACTACTTCATTTTGTCTCTCTCTTTTTTTCTTCACTCTCACTTCTTCATCACAGTGGCTTTAGTTTTAAATTAAAGTCCACTTGCACTGTGCACGCACACACATAGCAAATAACGCATCTCTTGTTCAATGATTGGCCACCATTCTTCCACTCTGTCCCCTTGTGACGTCTGCTCTCGTTCTCTCTATTTTCAGGCAGTTTTCGATTAAGTGATGTAATAATTTATTCAAATTTATGAGTGAAATGTGAAGAGAAAGAGCTCACATGCAAACGGCTGCAAATGTCTGACTGTCTGACTGGCTGGTTGGCTGGTACCAATGCTGATGGTCGAGCTGCTTTTCCATTTTGCAGTCAACGAGGAAATAGAGAAAGAGAGTTGATTAAAGTTGAAGAGTATTGCACTGCACTGCAG
>NW_016234597.1:0-1163 GCF_001687245.7 Rhagoletis zephyria | reverse complement strand
CACCCAGACTCCCGCCTTCGTGCTGCGCTGCCTTTAGCACATCTTGCTAAATCCAGATCCTTACGCTGAAGCTTCCGCCGTCCTTTCGTATCTCGCCCTTCCGCCGATGCTAGNCGTGCTTCTGCCGGCCACTGGTGGTGACCAGACCATGTCTCTTCTCGTGGGCACCCTTTTCGCCAGATCTATGCCGCATCATCTGTCCATGACACCCAGACTCCCGCCTTCGTGCTGCGCTGCCTTTAGCACATCTTGCTAAATCCAGATCCTTACGCTGAAGCTTCCGCCGTCCTTTCGTATCTCGCCCTTCCGCCGATGCTAGCTTCATTGACCGGACATGTATAATCTCGCCCTTGGCTTCCGGCTTAACTGCTCGCCTTTGACGACCACTTCGTCTTTTTCGGGACACTTCAAAGCACGCCTACTGCTCCCACAGCCGCTCCCATTTCCGGCCACCGGCGTATAACCACTGCAACGTGGTTTAGCGGCTTTCCTCCTGCCGGAAACACTGCCTGGCTTGCCATGACCACTTCCTTGTTGCGACCTCTTCTTCACTGAGCTGGCGGAACCGTCACGCTTTTCCTGTATCGGTGAACCACTTCCTTCTCCTGACGAAACCATTTCGTCTCCATCATTGTCAACCTCTGCCCAACTTGTGGCACTTTCCTGTGACGATCTGTCAGGATCATTCTATGGAGGTCAATCTTCATGCCTTGGCCAAGTAAGAAATCCACGCCGATGATGACTTCATCCACAATGTCTGCCACTATAAACTTAGTATACGAGGCCACAGCGTCGATTTTTACCTCGCATGGTACTTCTCCTAACACTTTGGTGCATTCACCAGTTGCAGTCTGCAGCTTTGCTCCAGGTAGTGGCTTCACATAAAAAGTGGCCAAATCCGGTCGAATAATGGAATGTATTGCTCCAGTATCCACTGTCAGTACTCTCTTCTGCCCATTCACACATCCACCAACAGTGAGGTTGCATGCATTCCGGCCAATTTGTGAGACGGAGATTATGAGCCCTTCAACTTCTGGAGCCAGCACGCGGCCCTTCCTGCTGGCTCGTTTCAGTTTAACGAATGATTGGAGTTGGCTTCCTTCAGCCCTGCGTCTGCGTCCTGCTGAATTGTTGAGCCCACTGGAACTTGCGCTGCAATCGCG
>NW_016234596.1:0-1163 GCF_001687245.7 Rhagoletis zephyria | reverse complement strand
TGAATGATTTCTTTCATAGGAGGTTTCAGTTGTATCTACAAATAAAATGTAATGAATGGATGAAAATATGGTAAGATAATGTAAGGCTTGCATTGGCAGAATGTTTTTTCTTTTACTTACCTTGCCGTCTACAATATCCGCCTCTAAAATGAGTATAGGCGAAGGAAGTATGTCACCTTCGGAACGTACCAGATTGTAAATATTCATTAGGGAGTTACGCGCACTGGTCATAAGTGCAGCGCTCAACATATTGTCAAATTGGGTGACATATTCGTACCACTCAGTTTCCATCTTAAAGGAAAAATTAATACATGAATGATTTAAAAAGAGATCAGAACCCCAATCGCGGCATCCCAGATCGAAGGATTGCTCGGTTCAAATCGAATGGAATAAAACGACAGCTGTTTGCTCTAAAATATAATTTGGATCTAAAAAGCAGATTCTGTATTGAGTTTAAATTAAAAAATGAGAAGGTAATAAGTGTCTAAAAACTAAATGAATATTAAAAAATATGTTTTTTAAACAATAAAATCTGAAAATTGAAAGAAAATTAAATTAAAAAAAAATGAAATCAATTAAAGCAAAGAAAAAATATAAAATTAGTAGCTAGAATTAATTGAAATGAATATTAAAAAATATGTTTTTTAAATATATAAAATCTGAAAATTGAAAGAAAATTAAATTTAAAAAAATGAAATCAATTTATCAATTAAACCAAAGAAAAAATATAAAATAAATAGCTAGAATTAATTGAAATGCCTTTTTAACATAACTAAATATGAAATCTAGAAAAATCAAATTATAATAAGCAAAAATTAATAAAATAAGTTTCTAAAACTTAAATGATTATTAGAAAAATATATTTCTTTTCAAAACAAAATCTAAATTTTATTTAAAAAAAATAAATGATATACTACAAGCTGCTGGAACTTAAATTAAAAAAAATAATATTTTTTTTTGGTTTAAACAAAAATAAAATCCAAAAGTTAAAAGAAAATGAAATTAAACAAGAAAACGAAATTCAATTCAAAAAAGAAAAAATAATTAATGAATTTCTAAAAATGAAACTAAATTAATAAAAATATGCTATTTTTAATGAAAAATAATCTAGATTTAAATTATATTCAACAATTTTATAATGAGCTCGAGGCCATTTTTAAATG
>NW_016234595.1:0-1163 GCF_001687245.7 Rhagoletis zephyria | reverse complement strand
GTATTTGGCGCTTACATTTATTGTTAGGGTTTGTTCGAGCACCTCCTCCAACTTGTGCTGTGCGTCTTGAAGTTACTACACCAATAAGAGAACCTGCATAACAATAATATCTATTGTTTACCATTTTAGTCCTCATCACTCTATTAAATTAAGGGGTGTCCGTCACACAGTTTGTTTAGCAAAACTACAAAATTGAACAACATTTTTATCGCCTTAAATACTTATGATACCTTTGGCAGAATTTAAGTCAAGTAGAATGACGAAATAGCATATAACCTATCCAAAGAAAAAAATCAAAGAAAATGCATACCGAGCGAATATGGTGCTAAGCCTGGTCCATTTTAATCCGAGCGTCACCCTGTTTCTTGTTTTTCGAATTTGCTAATGCAAATGTTTTTTTTTTTTANCTTCTCATTCTAACACAGCACTGTGGCAACGCTATTTGCTCTCATTGAATTTTTCCTTGTATTGAGCATGCCGGCCGGCTTTTTGCGCTCAAAAGCTTTACCAATGATAAGAAAGCTTCGAACATAGTAGGCAATTTAATGAGTATTTGTAAGGAATTGTATAAAAAACGAAACTAGCATGTCTCGTTGGATGCGCTTTTGTTCATTCGTACAAAATGGAAACAATTTTATGTAGCAATGGCTTCAGAACCTTGCTGATAAGAAAACCCTGGAAAACCCATTAACGACTAGATGACAGACAGTGTGGCAAATCCTGAAAAACGTCCCTCGAGAAACCAACCATATTTTAAATCACTTTTGACAGCGCGAAGAGAAGCTACAAAGGCCAACCATTTAGAGCGTCGCTGAACTCAATTTTTAGCTCTACTCAAATTGGGAATGACCACTCTCCGTTTGGAATTAAAAAAAGTTTTTAGATAGGGCCTCGGGTCCTATGCATTTGATCCTTCCATTGTGTTCGTGGGCGCCCTTTCTTTGGTTGTTCACCATGGCTGCCAAGTCGAAGGCAGAAAAGGTGCTGTTCTGCAAGTTATGTTTGGTCTCAAAACTGAGGATGTGAACGTAGCTTTCACCAGCGTGGTGAAATAATAAAAGGGGTTGGTCTAACATTGAACGAAGACAAGATGATACGCGTATACAGACACACGACATTCTTCTTCTTCTTATTTGGCGCTGTAACCGCCTAAGCGATTTTGG
>NW_016234594.1:0-1163 GCF_001687245.7 Rhagoletis zephyria | reverse complement strand
CCGCCGCCCATCATCATCTGTTCGATCGTTCCAGCATCAGCATAGCCCATCATTCCCTCCTCCTCCTCCTCCTCCTCCTCGTCCTCCTCGCCAAAGTCGCCATCGTCCATCATCAGCTCCTCCTCGATGCAGCCGTCATCGTCACCACCACCACCGCCGCCAGAACCTTCTCCTCCTTCTGCAGAAGGAGGCCCCACCTCCATCACCTGCCAGGTCATCTGCCGCGGGTCGTAGAGCTTCTGGGCGAGGGAGCGCAAGGACTCGAGCGCCTTCTCGCAGTCGGTGGTGTCAATCGGCGTCAGGTTGATGTTCGACCGTTCCATCTCGGCGAACATGCCAAAGGGCAGCTTGCCGAGGCACTCCAACTTCATGATGTGCATCTTCGAGCGGAGGTGCTTCGCCAGGTGGCCGTGAATGCGAAAGGCGATCTTGCAGTCGCTGCACTTGAAGGGCCGCGGGTTGTCCGTACTCGGCCGGCCAAAGGTGATGTTCATGTTCAGCTTGTTGAGGTGCGACACTGAGCGAGAGTGCTTCTGCAGGTGGCCCTTCGTGCGGAAGGAGACGGCGCAGGAGTCGCAGCGAAAGGGCCGCTCAAAGAAGTGAATGTTGATGTGGAGGCGCAGTTGGCTCGGTTTGCTGAACTGCTTCATGCAGATGGTGCACACCGACTTGCCCTCGGCGTTGGTGTACGCGTTGGGGATGCTGTTGGGGACGCGGGCCACCGGGCCGGCTGGACCCCCACCACCACCACCACCAGGACTGCAGCCCTTTGATGAGCCGGCAGAAGGTGAGCTGGTGGAGGCGGTGGCGGTGGCAGTGGGCGAAACCAGTAGAGCTCCATTGCTTACGCCCCCACTTCCTCCACTTCCGCCGCCTCTAGCCCCCAGCAGAAGCATATTCTGCGGCAGCCGGTGGGGCGTGTGGACGCCCGGCGTCAGGTGGGCAAACTCCTCCGAGCGAATGCTCTTGTAGGCCTCGCGGCCGCTCTGAGAGGAGGAGGAGGAGGGCGATCCCAAGGATCCGGCGCTTGTCACTCCCCCTCGAGGCACCGAAACCATCACCGTCTGGTGGAGTTCATTGTGCGGGGAGAAGGCGCGCACCAGCTGCTCCGTCAGCAGCTTCTCCTCCATCACTGGGCGGAAGCGGTGGTGGTGGTGCTGCTG
>NW_016234593.1:961-1163 GCF_001687245.7 Rhagoletis zephyria | reverse complement strand
TTAGGTCCCAAAAGTATAGAAAACAGCTATTGTCGCAAGATAACTTTGCATTAACATATGGGGATTAATTAGAGAAAGTGACTCGCAGTTTAAACGCAAATGTCGAAAAACCACCCGCTTCTGATTTACTTTTATGTTTTTGGTTTTCTGAAGTTTTAATAAAATTTAGTTTTGATTTATATGTGCTGTTCTGTATGATTTT
>NW_016234593.1:435-845 GCF_001687245.7 Rhagoletis zephyria | reverse complement strand
TTTTTTTTTGTTACTTAGTGTTATTCCATCTTTTAACATTTTTGAGACTTGTCTTTCAATTTCTTCTTTGTGAGTGTGTGGTATACGGTAGTTCTTAATGTATACTGGGTCTGTATCTTTTGTCCTTAACTTTTGTGTGTAAAAATTGTTTGATGTGATTGCTTCTGTTTCTAATCCAAAAATATCGCTGTACCTAGAACATAATTCCGTTAACGTTTTTTCAAATAGTTTTGGAAAATTTTTCTTTAGTGTATCTAAAATTTTATTTTTTCTTTCTGTTTTGTTTTGATCACTTGAAATTATGTTATAGTCAGTGAGATTTTCTGATTGAATTCTGTTTAGTTTTACCGTTACTGGTCTGTCATTTGTGTTAAGAATTAGTATGAATGCATTCTCAGATTTTACCAAGG
>NW_016234593.1:0-337 GCF_001687245.7 Rhagoletis zephyria | reverse complement strand
TTTTCTGGTCTGAGGGTTAGGAAATCTTGATTCTCATTGAATTCAAGTAGACAATTGTATTTTTTCATAAAGTCCATTCCAATAATGCCATCACACGGTATTGGGAAATCGTTTTGTACTACATGAAACTCGTGTGGTATTAAGTAATTTTTAAACTTTAAATCGAAAAATGTTGTGCCTATTGAATTGATTTTTCCTTGTCCAATGCCTTGTAGTGTTGTAATGTGTTTTTTGTTTATGTATTTAAGTGTATCTTGGTCATGTTTAATTATGGAAATGTCTGCTCCGGTGTCAACTAGTAGTGTTATGGCGGTGTTAGTGTGAGCAATTCTGACTT
>NW_016234591.1:0-1163 GCF_001687245.7 Rhagoletis zephyria | reverse complement strand
GAGCGCACCGCACTTGGCAGTAGCCCAGGTCCATCGCAAGCAGGTTTGCCGCAGAAAACCTGGACATCGCACAGATCCAAGAGAAGCATGGATGTACAGGTGCCAATTTATGGGCCCCAATCACAATTTCAACCAGGTTATTTCTGACCTCTTCTGTGAGAGGCGCAGAGCATGTGTAGTAATGAAAAAAAATATTGACAACTTCTGAGGCTGAGAATCTGAGCTAAAAAGTTTTTAACACAGAACCTGGTAGCAGTTCAAGCGACGCTGTCAATCAATGGCAGAGACACGGAGCTCGTCTTTGATTTGGCCTCTTTTTCGAAGGACACCTCCAAAAGGCCACCCATTGAGGTTTGCCAGTTGATGGAGCTCTGTAGCAGGAGCGGAGGTAAGCTGAGGGAACAATAAACCTACCTGTCGCGTATTTGCTTTATTAATATCTATCTATCTAAGGCCAATTTCCATATATGTATGTGAGTACAGCAGGGCGGGTCAATTTGTATACGAGATTTTTTCGACTATGCGCATATAGCACAGAAAGATTCTGCGTGTAATTCTAAGAAAAGTTTCTGAAGAAACTATGGATCTAAAATCATTTTAGAGTTTTCCAAATTACGAAAATAGCATTTTGCTGTATTGTAGTAAAGAAGGGCTTAAATTTAGTATAAAAACATGCTGTAAGAGATCTTTTGGTATGATGAATCCTTTCCTGCACTTATCTTTTTCTTTAAATTTCCACCAGAGGACGCAAAAGTTAAAATTTTCACATTTTCTTCGAGATCCCCTTTCGCAATTTGGCAAACCCCAAATTCATTTTAGATTCATGGTTTCTTCAGCAAATTTTCTTAGAAGTTCACGTGCAAGCCTCCTATGCTATAGGCGCATAGTTAGAAAAGATGGCCCGCCTTAATGCACATATGTACTACTTTCCGCAGAAATGATTGGGCTTATTACTTTGAACTTGACTACGACTTTTGAGTACGTATTCTGCAATAATCTTTTCTCCAAATGAAACCTATTGAATTCCACCAGTAAGCCAATCCCAGCTCCCCTAAATCGAACTGCCGCACAGATAGACGCGTTTACAATTTTTGAATGGAAACCCCTCTCGTTTAATTCTACCAGTGAACCCCTTCTATTACTGTATATGACTCACATGATTG
>NW_016234589.1:0-1163 GCF_001687245.7 Rhagoletis zephyria | reverse complement strand
ATCCTACTGTTACTACTACTGGATACTGTTTCAGGGCTAATACATCTAGTATCATTGAAGAAGACTTTAAGATCTGTAAGCTGTTGTGGAACAAATTTTTAAAATTATTTTTTGTCCCGTTTTCGGTTCTCATAAATATGGTCACCGTATGCATAGTATAGCATATTCGATTAAACGCTTGCTAGTGAGAGTGTCAATAAATCACTTATGAAAGCGTGCGAAGCAAGTAATGAATCTTTACAAATCCAATTATATACAAGCAATTACTAATTCCTAAATGCATTTCATACGAGTTGTACTAGCCATTAATACTTGCGTTGTGCGTACTTATTATACTAAAAAAAAACAATGAACAATAACTCTGATAAAAATTATTGACTAACATGGGTATTCCATGGGTAGGTGAAGTTCAATGTCCAATTATGAAGTTACTTATTAAAGATTGTAAGGTTTCATAAATCGGTACCCAAGAGCTTAATTGAACGTGGTTTTGAAGAAAAAATTTTTGTCCAATATTTTGTTGCACACAGATACATGGAGAACTTTTTTTAACGGTATTAAACCCCGCAAACATACTGCGAGCGTTCAGAAATTCTGAGTCCAAAAAGAGTCCCATGTGGATAAGAAATACAGTTTGAAAAACAAAAAATGTGTGACTCTTATATGAATCCCTTAGGTGTCATATATGAGCCAGAACTTTGTGTCGATACAAAAACCAAATAGATAAGATATTTATATCTAAACCGGTTTATACAGATCGATGTTTCTGTGGAATAACTACACAATTCAAAATTCAAAAAACCTCACAAGAACGCCCTTTTCCAGAATTTGATTGAAGAGCGCCATATCTCAAAATTCGGTTCAAAAACGGCCTATCTCAGCACATTTTCAATGTATCTTTAGTTGAGATAGCGCGTTTTTAACCGAATTCTGAGATTGGGTGCTTTTCAATCAAATACTGGAGTGGGACGTTCTTGAAGAGTTTTCTGAGATAGGGCGTTTTCGAACTGGCTACCGAGATAGGTCGATCCTCTATTCAGGTGTCGATATAATGAATGTTCGCATTTTATTTTTGAAAAATAAACTATAGTCAAAATTTACCAATATAGGGTGACCTTACCACTATGACGGGTACTAAATTTTTATTGAATTCCTTAGTTTAT
>NW_016234587.1:0-1163 GCF_001687245.7 Rhagoletis zephyria | reverse complement strand
AGGATTTTACACGAAAAGTATTGGATCAGAGCTATTATATCATCTATACCCACTGGGAAAAAAGGTAAGCACCTTGCGAGGTAAGCCATGTTTTCTTTCAGTTTTTNATCCCACTGGGAAAATAGGTAAGCACCTTGCGAGGTAAGCCATGTTTTCTTTCAGTTTTTAGTACCAAAATTGTCATCATGGCCAATGTCATCTACTAGTAAAGGGCAAAATGAACACCTCCGAAGACACATTACGTTGTCAGTTGCAAAATAACGTGCAGCCGAAGTTATTTCCAAGCACCGAACTACTCCGAGCGACTGCTCTGCATTACACGTAACTTACTTTGTAAAGCGGCTCAGAAGTATGTCTGATACCAAATACCAGTATTTTTTTAAATTTTCGCCTTGCTTTTTAGTTGCTACAAATGAGTCCATACATATTTATGTACGTACATAGGTACAAAGCCGTATGCATGTGCGGAGTTTAAATAATCGGATGTAATAATCAATCGTAGCGCATTTCCTCCTACTATGCATATTCCTAAATGTATGCAACCATTTGGTAAGCAAACACAGGGTGCTTCTAATGAAAACAAAATTTTATGCTGAAACACACATGCTAAAGGCCGGTCCACATAGAACTTTCGCGTTGGCTTTGGCTTTGGCGTTAGTTTGACAGAACGCACGTTAAAAGTATGCTTGCTACAATCAACGCTTGGCAGCGAATGCTTTGAGCACTAGATTTAAATACTAACGACAGATAAATTAATATTTCATATCAATAATTGCATGAAACTTGATATTTCTTGCCTACATTTGATGAAAAATTAAAAATACTAGTGTTCGCCCAGCGGTTGAAATTCAACCGATAAAATTAAGGATAGTTTATGTAAGTTGAATGAGCTAAAATAACATTAGTTGGAATGGGTTAAGTGGAGGGGAGTTTAGCTTAGTACTTGGCATAACATAACATAACCATAACATAAGAATAAATAACATAACATATGAAGCATAACACACCACAATATAACATCGCACACTCTTCAGTTGTATTTCCTTTTTATCCCTTTTTTCACCTCTATCTAAATCTTATTTATTTTGGTTAATTTTATGCCATATGATGTTGCCATTGATGCCACATCAAGTGATATCATGTCATGTGGGGAAATTGGGTGT
>NW_016234586.1:0-1163 GCF_001687245.7 Rhagoletis zephyria | reverse complement strand
GGTTTCAAGTTCTCTAAACATTTATTTAAGATTTTAAAGTTTACGACATGCAACAATACGACACTTACGACACCGTTGTGAATACATACCTTAATAGCATGGTGAGTTCTGATAACTATGAGGTAGACGAAAGCTGTGGCTTTGAGTGATTAAATGAATGGGTGCATGTATTTGAATGGCCGGTCATCTTTTGTATTTTTATTGGAAGCAACTTGATCGAAAAAAATTCGAATTGAAGCCAATATCAGCATTTAAGTAGTTACATTCTAGGATTCAGTGGACTACTTGTTTTGAGTTGGAAAATGCATCAAAACTTCGCTTCGTTCGATTCAGGGTGAGTTAACGGCACCTAATGGCGTGTCCGCATGCCTATAGGGTGATTGGTTGGTTGTTTGGGTAGACCTGCACGAAATCGTGTCACGCATTGAAAAAATCGTTACCGATAAAAGAACATACCTTGATAGGATTTCTAGACATCGAAGACGCTTTCAACAACATCACGGCTTTTCGCACTCATACCCCAGCGGCTGGTAGACAGACTTGAGCGAGCGGAACTGGCAGGAGTATAACTGGACATATTCGCTTGCAGGGAAACCCAGCAGGGATGAGTAGTTAGTCTCAACAAGAGAACACCAACACATACACTTCAAAAGGTGCAAAGAGCTGCGTTGCTCATCATTGGTAGGGAGGGCTCTACGCACAACTCTATCGAAGGTAATGTGGGCCTCATTCAACATTTTGCCAATAGAATTACCCGGCTGAAGAGACACTCAGGTTGGCCACACCGCAATTCTAAGGACATACCATGCACGGATTACTGTGTGCCTACCAAGTCTAAATATTCCAAAGAGAATTAGTATTTGTACTCCAGGTAGAGAATTTTGATCATTCCACCATTACACTGATGGTTCAAAACTAAGGAACAGGTAGGAGATGGGGTCTTCTCAGAACAGTTGGGGCTGGAAAAATCATGCTGCCATACATTAGGCGTACAGGAGATGTGCCATGTAATAACATCTCCAGCTCCTCAGACAGTCAGGCGGCACTAAAAGCACAGATATTTAAACGAAATGACTGAGCAGACTGTTCTTCAGTCATATCTGGCAACGAGATTGCGGACGAACTTACACTTTCGCAGTACTGCAGGGGTTTAGGTATGCCGT
>NW_016234585.1:298-1163 GCF_001687245.7 Rhagoletis zephyria | reverse complement strand
CGTAACAACACCAATGAAGACTGATTAGGTAGTCGTCTACCACTAGCGACCAAACCAAGGGAGAAAGAACGCTTCACTCTGGCAACCTTTCGTGCTCTGATCTTCACAGCTGTGTTGCCATCATGAAGCACAGAGTCGATCCAATCAACTGTTGAAAGCACCACTGAATTGGTCTGTGCCTTTGAACCAGGGATTAAAAATGGAAATTTCAGATTGTACCTAATATCATAAAATAAATGTACCTAAATGAGACAGATTGTACCTAAAAAAGTTACATCATTAATTTGTAGTTTTTTTTATAAATTATATACAAAATATGAATACAAAAGATGGATGTACTTTAAACATGATTCGGTTTTTATTTTAATGCGTTGTTTTTGTCTAATTTTGGCTACTGAAAAATATTGGCGAAAAAGGCAAAAAACGCACTTTTCGAAGTGTACTTCTTTATCCAGCTTTTTACAAAACAACAGGAAAAGTCTGCTAATTTATCCGATTTCTTTTAATAGGTGCAGCAAATTGCCGTAAATAACTTCGAAAGCATTTTAAATATATTTCCAGAAATTAAAAAGCGAATTGAGTCAAATAGCAATAGTTCTCATCTAAAGAAAATAAGGAATTTGAAGTCATCCTACTCTCTAAAAAAATTGTGTAAATTTCCTAGCTAAAAGGTAGGTTACTGATTTCCTACCTTATTATTCGCGAAATTACATGCTCGATTATGCAATGGATAGTTTGTTTAAATGGTGTGCGTAAATTTACTACGAAACTGTGTACAAGGTACAAATACACATCTGCTGTTTGATTTCACCCATAGAATTGTGTAAAGCCGCTAACAAAAAGGATTTTTACACACGAAAATGTG
>NW_016234585.1:0-157 GCF_001687245.7 Rhagoletis zephyria | reverse complement strand
TTTCTTTCCTTTATCCCTACCTTTATCGATGATATTATGGGCTAAAAACTTACAAATAGCCGCTTTAGCAGCGCATGTACACGCCTGAAGGCCTATCCTGATCTAAAACAATCAAAAGACCATTTTCTAGTCCCATTTGACAATTTGTATTCACTCA
>NW_016234584.1:0-1163 GCF_001687245.7 Rhagoletis zephyria | reverse complement strand
TCCGATACAGCCTGCAGGCCAAGACGAAGGCACTGGACTGTTCCTTTTTCAACTGACGCTCGAATTGTTCCAATGTATTTATCAATGGACAAGAACCGAAAAGCGATAAAAATTTCCTCTCTGTCTTGGTGTCATATCATGCAAGATAAACTAAGATTAATTGAAAGATGGACCAGGGAGAAAAGACTGGGAGTCAACCAAGACCAAACTGATGTCTTTTACCAGCCCCACGACGCTGAAGCTAGGTTAATCTGCAAA
Organism: Rhagoletis zephyria; assembly: GCF_001687245.7. NCBI lineage: Eukaryota > Metazoa > Arthropoda > Insecta > Diptera > Tephritidae > Rhagoletis > Rhagoletis zephyria. The sequence continues at coordinate 905 of NW_016234584.1, read as the reverse complement.
TAGTCTAGGCGTAGTACAAGACAAAACGTGAACCGGACACAAAAGTTACAGGAGCTAGTTAAGAAATCCGGGGTAGCCCTCAACAGCTGTAAGGAACCCAGCTAGCTTTCCCCTAGCATCATGCATTGGCTAAAAACATAGGTTGTTAGGCCTATTTTGCTCTACTCAGTATTGGTAAGGTGGCAAAGTCTCAACAAAAGAACAAGAAGAAAACATATTCTGCCAATAAAAATTGTTGGCAAACNTTTCCCCATGCTGAGTAGAGAGGACTTAGCCACAGTCATGCTTCCAACGGAAGGCAAGCGAAGATATTGGGGATTCTCCATAACGAATTCTGCAGAAGCTGTAGATATGAAGAAAAGCTAGAAACCCTGCTGCGCCTGTTGTGCGAATGTCTCCCCAAAAGAAGACTAAAGTTCATGGATTCAGAATTTTTCGTGGGTGTAACCCATATTGCCAAAATAGGAATAAGGCAACGTTTGGGTTTCGCAGACTCCGCACGATGGTTTGAGTATCAGGGTTCTCACGATCTCTGTGGTAACACAACGGTCTTACATTTATGGGCCGAGGTGTTTTAGTAGGGTCCCTGACAGCCACTTCAAGCTAACCTAACGATAGCTTTTTATAGGCTGTAATGTGTATAGCGAGCCGGATTTATGAATATTTAAGAGTTTTTTTCATACTTCCCCAATTCTGCTTAAAAAGGCTTTAATTAATTACAATTTTGTGTGAAGGTATATAAATTTCAAATTATGTCGGCATTGTTTACCTAATTTCCGTCCAAACTTTACATTACCTATCTTACTAAAATATTTCTTGAAAACACCTAATTACTTTTAATTACTATTAACACAAACCCTCAAATAGTTACACACAATTAATTGCTTAGTTTAAGAAAAAAAATT
>NW_016234583.1:0-1163 GCF_001687245.7 Rhagoletis zephyria | reverse complement strand
CTTTGTGAGCGACCGCCTCAGTGGATGCTGGAAAAGATGCAACAAACGTTGGCAAAACTAGAAAAAACTTTTTCACAATTTTTGACTAATTCTTTTAATGTCCTTTCTGCGGCTAAAAATGCAACTTTAATTGCAGAAAATGCCTTAAACTTAGCCAATACAGCTATTTTTGTTGCTGAAAACTCCACTGACACTGCAGTTTCTGCCATTATTTTTGCAAAAAACGCTACAAAAACTGCCGTCGATGCAACTGCAAATGCTGAAAAAGTTGCCAAAACGACCATAAACTTAACAATTCCGCTTGGTTTCATTTACGTTCAGCTGCCTAAAGAGAAAAGTCCACGGGATATTTGGCCAAGTTGGATGAGCTGGAGCGATGTGAGCTCTACATATGACAGTGTTTTCTTTCGAGTCGCTGGCAGTAAGGGGGCTGCTGCATTTGGCGACGTTCAAGAGGAGTTCTCGCCGTACATTGATGAAATTAACGCACTTGATTGTGAAGCTCACACTAGCTGTCCATCAGATACCGTATTTGAAGTAAAAACATCTCGATCTGGTGGTTGGACAAAGTATATCAGAACTGCTAATGGATATGGTGTTGAAGGCAACAGATTTTTGGGAGCACTGAAGTTTTACGTAGCTGGTGGCGAAGTACGACCTCGCAACATGGCTGTCAAAGTGTGGAAACGCACTGGCTAAAAATATTTGTAAATTTTTTAAATTTTTAAAAAACCTTGTTTTGAGACAAATTAAAATCATGTTATTAGCAACAACAAAATGTTGACATATACATTGAGGCAGTGCACTTTGCCTTTTTTAGCAAAATTAAAAAACCTGATTAATTAGCCAATAAATGGAAGAGGGGCGACATTTTCGGTTAAATAAATAAATTAAGTGCAATGCTTTTTTAATGCTAGTTGTGGTTGAATCAAAACGACTGATGATTTAATATATTCAAAGCAACTACCAAAAACTCAACAAAAAAAATTTTTTGCAAGTTTAATTAAATCAACATTTTCTCTGCAATAAAAAAGCTTTTAAAAATGAAAGCTTTAATTTTCCTATTTCTTTTCGGTCTTTCAGAGCAACTCTCACCACAAAATGGTATTTTTGTTAAACTTAAGGTGAGAGTGAGTCGAATTTTCTATTTTATTGGCTCTCGT
>NW_016234581.1:0-1163 GCF_001687245.7 Rhagoletis zephyria | reverse complement strand
CACACTGCTCGGTATACAAGCACCGTAAGCGCAGCTATAATCTGTATTGAGACATTTTATATGAGCGCACATTTCTACCGTCTCATCTGAGCGATCGCTACAGTGTGGTATACCATCGCAGAGTTGTGCTTGTGGAATGCATTCTCCTGAAAAGCATTCAGCGAGTTCTTCGTCTTCATAGCTGCGTATTAAAAATAAATAGAAGAGGGAGCATGTTAACCTGAAGATTTAAAATTTTTGAAATAATTTATCAGATTGAAGTACAAATAGATCAGCTGCAGATAGCTGCAGGTTGGAATACGCTTTTAGGTGTGAAAGGACGTCGACACTTTTTGCGAATTTCAACAGAATTTTCAGCTCTACTTTTGGGATGCCTTCTAACTTATCGAATTGATAGGCTGCTAGGCATTTGATACATATTTTTGACAAGGCGGGGCATCAGCATAGAATCTGCTCTAAGGTTTCGCTGTTCTTTCGCATNGGCTACAAAGAACGTTTCTTTCAATCCAACCGCCAAACAGTGCTACAATAAGCTGGAAACCTACAGATCTTCTCGAACAATATGAGTAACTATCTGTGGCCAATCCCCGACAGAAGGATAATAAATTGGTCAGTCCGAATATTGTTAAATGCCCAAGCAGCCAACGGTGCCGCATCTATCACGGATGCATAACTAGATGTCAGACCAGCAGATGGATGAGCAACATAATGAAGGGCTACACCAGACTGAATCATCTTCAAATGCTATGATATGCATTTTAATTGCTATACTCAGCAATGTGATAAGAAAGAAACCAAGCAGCTGAAGAGATGACCAGATATGACTCTGAGATGCTGATACTTAATAGGCAGACATTTCTATAGAACTACTATTATAATTAGCAAAAGAGCAGGAGACTTTCTGAAACTCATTAGTTCTGCGGAAATAGTTCTTTCCGGCGCACTCACAGGGCTCTGTGCTATACCACCCTTGCGCCAACCATGACGAATGCTAATGACTTCTCTCGGCCGAAACTGCAGTGAGGAGGCAACAGTTGACCAATTTCTTGGATCTCCTAAATTTAATTTCGAAGAGAAGTTGATTCAGCAGGAGCATGTCTTCATTATATTTTCTTTTCTCTTGGTAAATTAATCCGGGTTAATAAATTGGAACTCCCTTGGTA
>NW_016234580.1:0-1163 GCF_001687245.7 Rhagoletis zephyria | reverse complement strand
TAGGAGCGTAATAAGTCTCTTATATGCCCACACAATTGTCCCATGGTGGCTGAAGGAGCCAGCCAAGATAACCTAACCCAACCTAGAGCAGAAGAATTTTGAAAGGCTTACACTTCCTGAATGTGCATTACTTATTTTGATCCTTAGACCTAAAACAAATTAATCAACTTTATAAACAATGGCCACCAGAGTAAAAACGAGGGCAAATCGAAAATTCAGTGAGTTGTTGAATAAAAGCATGTTTTTTACATTTAGTAGATCATCTTTCCAATTTTTTAATACAAAATAATAAGGTTTTCAAGGTCCTCAAAATAAGCGTTTTGTTTCAATGATGACCTCTTGATTCGACCCAAATCTCTCACCGTCCAGCCATAGCTTTTGGTTTTGAAACAGAAAATAGTCGCTGGGGGGGGGGGGGGNTTTTGCTACACACGCGTGCATCTAACTAAGTAATTACGGTTTGCTTCAAATCAATACCAAATCTGTCAAAAACCTCTGAATAATATTCGCCAGTGACCGTTTTGCCCTTTTCAAGGTAATCGATGTTAATTTATTCCATGGATGCCATGCTATCATGCCATGGATTTTATCGACGATTCTGGCGGGGCGACGTGAACTTTCGGAGTCCCTTATGCTGGTACGACCACAACGGAACTCAGTAAACCACTTTTTAACCATCGAAATTTATGGTGCAGAAGCCTCATAGTATTTATCGCGATTTTCCTTGATTTTGCTAATGAAAAAAAAAATGCTTAATCAGCAGAGGAAATTAACTTTTTCCCATTTTCTTTAAAATTCACCAAATTGTCTGCTTTCAACGGCTATCAAACGCAAACTAAATGGCGCGGGTTGCTGAAAATTTAAAATTAGTTTACTAATCGATGGCAGTTGACAGGAGCAGTATTGGATTTTAAGTAACTACGCGGAAAAATCAAAAAGTTACCTACCTTTCAAATTCCCTCGTATGTATGTATACGTGTACTTATATTCGAAATTTTTGTGTAGCGCTATTTTCTAATTTTACCTGCATATATGTATGTATGCACATACGTTTACTATACACTCGCAGCAACAGTCATTAGAAAGTCGCAGCAATAATGAAAAACTCAACTGTACTCAAGTGGCAGTGAACTGCAAAACTAATAAGCTAACTAATTAAGTGG
>NW_016234579.1:0-1163 GCF_001687245.7 Rhagoletis zephyria | reverse complement strand
GAGAGCCTCACTGAGTTGTCAACCCCACCTTTTTTAACACACCTTGGCCATACCTAGTAGTCATAATTGTTGTGTTAGATTCACCACAGTGTCCCGGTTTGGCAACAGAGATATCCGGCAGCCCTAACAAAAGGAAAAGACTGACGTGCTTTGTTGAACTCGGCCAAAATCGCCTAGGCGTTTACAGCGCCAAATAAGAATATTAAATATTAAATATGTACATGGGCCCGTAGTCATAGAGAATTAATTTTAACTAAATTTAATTTTCATTAAAAAGGTTACAACAACCATTATTACATGAAAAAAATATAAATAACAATTAAAAGAAAAAAAAGGGTGAAAAAAAATTTTTGCTGGCAGTGGGATTCGAACTCGCGACTTTGCGGCGTGGTAAATCGGCAATACTGCCGCAGACACAGGGTGAACTTATTACAGCACTCATATATCTTTATATTGCCGAGTTAATTTTTACGTTTCATATGGATAGCTCTGTTCTCCCATCTTAACAAAAAGTTGTTACGAAGTCGTGGGTTCGAATCCCACTGCCAGCAGAATTTTTTTCATATCTTTTTTTTTTCTTTTAATTGTTATTTTTATTTTTTATTTTTAATGTAATTATAGCCGTTGTTACCTTTTCAATTAAAATTAATCCAATTAAAAAATGGTTGATTTGACATATATGTATGTATGTATGTACATATACACACATATCTTATTAGACTGCACCAAAAAACCAAAGATGTTATTTTTAACGCATCATTTTATTGATTTTGTCTTAAAAACTATCCGAATAAAATTTTATGCAATTCGGACCACGGCAAACCGTGCTGATTTGCAGTCAAAGTTATCAGAATAAACTTAGTGCAGTTGGCGTGTTTTGTTAATTTACTAATTTTTCTTCTGTATAAAACGGTATTGCTATACTCCCTGCAGTATCAGGACATAATATTGAGTACATCTGCGTTTTTGGTTTTTTACGCGGGAGTTAAGATTTTTTCCAAAGGACCATTAATTATAATATTTCCAAAACTTTACACATAGGCATAAAGCCTATCAATTGAAAAGAGAATTCGAAACAAGATTAATCATAACTTTTCAATTATCATTTTGGAACATGTCAATAATGTTCTTTAAAAATATTATCCTACAAGATTTTTAAATTT
>NW_016234578.1:0-1163 GCF_001687245.7 Rhagoletis zephyria | reverse complement strand
TAGCGTCCGACCAATTAGTTCTTTTGGAGATGTAGATGTAACACGGCTGAGTTTGGGCGTTGGTTGCAGCGAATTATGTAAGTTTACCACTTTATCTGCGCCGCCCCGTGCTCTCTTTTTGTGCGAATTTTGCGGACTCCTAACTCTTCTTCTGTCTGCGTTGCTTTGGTTTCTGACAATGCACGCGTATTCATCTTACGCTCAACCAAAGCTGTTTCATGTTGCTCTTGCAGAGCATTGGCAAGCTCTTTCATGGGTATGTTCACACGGCTCTGAGCTTCGATCATGTTCACGATTGAGAGAATACAAAGGTTGCGCCGATCTCGGACCGCTATTCCTCTCTTAACGAATTTGACAGAATCGTTGTTTGCATGGCGTCACACTTGTGCAACTTGTTTACGTTTTCCTTGCAACATTTTTTCTTCTTCCATTCTTGCTCACGTTTTGGCATTTCTCTCTTGCAATTGCACCAGTGTGACGTCACACAAAAGTTATTCTCAAAAATCCTCTCTGATCGGCGTAATCTTGTATTCTATCATTCTTGGATCATGTTAATAAGCTCACGGATCTCCTCGCCTAGTAGTGTGAGTGCATCCTCTCTCCTCTCCATCATTCGCTCATTCTCGCCTTCCTTAAAGCCATTATGTGCTTGTATTTCGCGCGCCTTCTGTTGTTGCTCAGTGGGCAAGAGTCCTGCAGAGCGTAGTTGCTTTCTCACCGGAGAGCGCGATAGTTTTGCAATCCTCTTGAACGGGTTGCGCACTTCGTTCAGGTCTGCGGTCGGAGACTCATTAGGCATGTTGTTGTTTCTTCTGCATAATCACCGAAACCGCACAACACAATGTGATTTTATTTTTGCACTCAATTGGAAAAAACGGTAGCTCAGACATNGTTGTTTCTTCTGCATAATCACCGAAACCGCACAACACAATGTGATTTTATTTTTGCACTCAATTGGAAAAAACGGTAGCTCAGACATGGCTCTCACCGGAATTTCGCGCTTTTTTTATATTTTATCTCTCTCTTTATAAAGTTTTTTGTGGAAAAATTAAGCAAAGCGTATTTATTTTTACCTTTTGCGTGATTAGTTGCGAAGGTAAGTGCGACCTTACTACTTCAAAGTGCAGTCGCAGCGCTTTGTGATAAACTTGCGCAGTTTTACC
>NW_016234577.1:0-1163 GCF_001687245.7 Rhagoletis zephyria | reverse complement strand
AACCAGAATATGCACCGCTTTTTTAATTCAACCGGCAAATTTTCCAATTCCTGATTTAATTTGACACCCAGCCTGGCTGTCAAATGGAAAATTTGCAAATTAATTTTGTGCTTACAAGTCACAAAATGCTTCCATTACACGCTTTAAGTGGCAGAGGGCGCTAAAAAATTGGTGTGGAATTATTTCACTGGCACCAAAACGCGTTTGGGATCAAAAACCGGCTACCGGAATCGGTTTGGGACTAAATGCACTACCGGAACAGCGTTGCCGTTTCTGAGGCCTGCTAAAATGTTGAATATTTCTTCGCTCTACATTTTTTGATTAAAATATTCAAAAATGGTAATTTTGCTTAAGAATTCATTTCTAACTATGAGTTAATTTTCAATTTTATATTTGGATCCTGTATAAAGTTCCTGGAAATGTTGCTCTACGCAACTCTCGATCCGCGGTCGTCGCATTTTCAAACCTCCGAGTGTTCTTATGCCATTCAATCGTTTCTCATAAAAAGCATTTGCAGTTCGGAGGCGACCATCATTTGCTTGACAAGATCAACATGCACATTATGGATAACATGATACCAAACTCGTTTTAGGCATGCAATAAAAACAAACTAGTGAAAGGGAAGCTAACTGTTATAGGAGTATATGTTGAAAACGTGCGAGAATGTGTAGGTAATACTTACAAATTAAGCAACTGTTAGACTATAAAATCCTTACTTTTGACGACAAAACTGGGCCTTAGCTTGCCTTTACTTACTTCCTTGTTTATTTCTTATTTCTATAACCAATTTACCAAGCTTTGTAAGAAAAGCCCAAATTAATAAAATAAGTTGCTTAGTTTTTAAGAGATTTGGTATTTTTTATTTAACGATTTGGGTAACCTTTATTTTTTGCTACGGCAACACTGTACCGGAATTGGCTGTTTGTAGTTTTGTCTCTTGTCGCGGGAAATTTTGCCTGTTTGACAAACGGAAACATTAAAATTTGCACACTTGGCAGCATTGTCTGAACATGTTCTTTTTCTGGCGAACGCCATTACTGTCTGGAGCAAAGGCAAATTTTCTGTGCTTAAAAGTAAGAAATTTATTCTAAATCTACCACAAGATCATTTTAACAGGGGCGTTAAATATGCAGGAAGCATTTGGCATTAGTACTGTGCAAATA
>NW_016234576.1:0-1163 GCF_001687245.7 Rhagoletis zephyria | reverse complement strand
TTTAAGTAATAATAAAGTTCAACCGGAACTGACCAAGCCAAATTAAAAAAATTCCAACTGGATTGTTATGCCGAAAGGAAAATTTTATTTGACCTATAAATGACAGCACAAGGTCATTTGAAGGAAATGACAGCTAAAATTTCGGATACACAGCAATTCCGCCAGTACGATTCGCAGAGTTGTATTTGGTAATTTGTTTTTTTTTCCAACGCCCATCACTTTTCTATCATTCTTGAACTGCCATTAAAATGTTTGGCGGTTAAAAAAGTTAAAGGAAAGAAAATATTTTTGGAATAAGCTTTCTAATATATATATGAACCAGAGTTTAAAAATTGGCAGGAACTTCGTTTACCGGTTACAAACTTTGTATTACCAGCGCAGAATATACCTGTTAATGGGCACTGTGGCACGGTCAGATTTATTGACGTGTTCCAAGTATCGCGATATTTATTGACGGCGCAGCACGCAGTATTGATGGATCGTGATCCATATCCACGGTGCAGCGAACAACGTAACTCAAAATTTACGTTTCTGGAGATTTCATTATGCAATTAATAAGCTTGATAAGTAGAATATGTTCAGTCTAGCAGATAACCAAACTTCCAAAATATGGCGAAGATATGTGTTCTTCCATTTGTACACCAACAGTATGAATTGATAAAACTTGGATTGCCTTTCCCACAAAATTTAAAATTTGAAATAGTTCGATAAATTATTAAACGTGCGATATGTATATATCGTAGTCTTAATAGAGAAAGCCCCTAACTAATTTTCTTATTTTCTTTTAAAATCCTGTCTGGTATGTAGATAACTCAATAACCTCCTACGGGATTTTAAAAATATCTATTACAGCATACAATTAGATACATTCTTAAATAAAAACAGTGCTCGAATCGTAACAGTCGTGAACAAGCAAGTCTTCACGTAAACAAACGACTCTAGTGGGTTATTACTTTGGAGTCACTCGTTCATGACTGTTACGATTTGAGCCCTGCCTGTGTTTTGGCGTTTTTTATTAGGAACTTATACACATTTTTTTTATATTTTGCTGGTCAGTTTGATTTTGTTATAGAATTTTTCTAGTTTCTCCCCACAAAGATATTGAATGCTAGTATCTATTTGGCTCTTCCTTGAGCAGCAACTGCTTCCATTGCTTTCCGCAC
>NW_016234575.1:0-1163 GCF_001687245.7 Rhagoletis zephyria | reverse complement strand
CTGGCACATGTCTCTCATTTATCGTGAATATAGGCATAAGTGAAAAACTATGCATCAGTTAGTGATGCTTTTATAAGAAGTAACGAAGGTTATTGTTTTGCTCAGTAATACCAATGGACCTATTTTCCTTTCCCTGTGTTTTTTCAGTTTATCCTTACTTAATCTTTATGAAGCAGTCATAATTTGGAAGTTTACAAATTTTGTCTACAGAATGACTGCAAATAATCCACAATAATTACATATCAAGACTTATTATTGCTAAATTACTAAACGTAAAAACTTTATTAAGCTCTACTAAAAAACATGAAATTTTGAGGTGTGTCGTCATTGTAGATATGTTGCACAATCTGAAGCAGCTCCAGAATTGAGTTATATGTCAAAAAATTAACTCAATTAATAGATAAAAATACNTATGCGATAGCTCTTGCTAAAATTCATTTAAATGCCCATGCACCACACATTGTAATTTTCCTTTTATGTACATACCCATCTCCTATCCTCTCTCCCCCCTCTCCACCCCCTCTGCCAAATGACTGCTGCATTGCTCGCTGCTTTGCTTGCTCAGTCATGTCTGCACAATTTGTTGACTTTAATGCGTTTATGGCATTGCAAATATTTGTTATGTTAACAAACTTTACTTAAAATTTAGATCAAACCCAAATGAGTGCGCATAAATTATATTTTTCTTTCTATTTAAACGAATATATGTATGTATGTAGTATAATAACTCGACAGCGGATGTGTTGACTCTGGTTGATGGGCGTGCGGTTGTTGATGAGAGAATATACATTTATATGTACATATGTTTAATGTTTACCACCACTCGTGCCTTGACTTTTGCACCAGGATGAATTTAAATTATAAATAATTCATTTTGGAAGTCATACACTTCCGTTTTAAGAGATATGTATGAATTTTAATTAAAAAACCAACATAAATTTTTGTAATCAAAAGATGGAATGGTGCAAAAAGCAAGTATGAACATAAAAACCATCCCCTGAAAATTTTGTGAAAAAATATCAATATTTAGATGTCTCCACTTGAAGTACTTGTATTTTGTATGGTCTAGCAATTTTCTCTTGAAGCCTCTAAACACGCTAAGCAAGTTATTATGTTAACATTAACATTAACATTAACATTAACCTTAACATTAACATTAACAT
>NW_016234574.1:0-1163 GCF_001687245.7 Rhagoletis zephyria | reverse complement strand
GAACTGGTAGGATCTATCTCCAACAAATGCAAATTTGTGTTCAAGGATTATATTTTCTGACAAGAAAATTGCTGTTGAATTTATTTTGGTATTAATTGCGTTGAATCTTTACGATCCACAAGCAGTTATATTTCTGGATCTGACTTTTCAGTTGTGCCCCTTTTAAAGATATATGTATGTAGTATATATATATACATGAAATAAACATTTTCAAGATTTATTTTTGATTTTTAAAACGACTTTTTAATTAATTAGTAATTATTGAAACAACAAATATACAATTGATGAAATAAATAATAATAATTCACCCAGAGATTTAACTAAGGAGTCCGCGCCGGAATCTGCGCAATAATATGTACTGCATTCAGCTGTAAAAAGTGTATTATATCGTTTTAAAACTTCTGACCAATTGCATAAACCGACGTCGCACCAATCGAGATCAACCGCGTTTTGATTGAGGAAGAATATAACTTTGTCGGCGATACCAGTTTCACAAGCATATTTTACGGCAACGAAATTGGATGCAAAAGGGTCTAAATTGCTAGTTTTCCAACGATAGTCGCTGCTATTATAGTTGGCGGCAGTAAGTGGAATAGCATCCTTGGCTATGCCCAAAGCAGTGAGCAAGGTCTGTACACCACTCGTGTGTCCAAAATAAGCCACTACGTTGGGTGCGCTTGGGCTATCAAGATGAATTAACATGTCTTGAACTGCTCGACAATTAAGATGAGAATTTTCCTCGTATCCATAGCCTAGTTTGTGATAGTATTTCATATCGTCTTCGTACTCAAAAACGCTAACCTGTTCAGGTGTGAAGACCTGTAAAAGAATATAAAAGGTATAACACAATTAAGGCTTTCAAGTTTTGTTTTTAAAATTTGTGGGTTAAACAAAATGTTAAGAGTAATTGTATCTACAACTAATCTGTAATAATCCACATTATTAAAATAATTCAATCACCCTCAGGGTTTTTGCAACAGCAATTAAGTAAAATTTAATGACATACGCTTGAAAACTGTATTTAATGAAGAAAAATAAATGATCTTTTAATTTTATTTAGGATTTTCGGGAATACTTAGCATCAGGTACATCTCTTTTTAGTCCCCAACAGTAGTCAGCTAACATATTTGAACTCCATTTTCCCTGGTACCATTTTTCTGTGT
>NW_016234573.1:326-1163 GCF_001687245.7 Rhagoletis zephyria | reverse complement strand
GCCTCAGGGAGCATTATTTCGTCGCTCGCTTAGGAGATCTCTTATTTGCTCCTAAACGAGTAATAAAGGAGTACAAAATCGACAAATCCCTCTTATTGCTCAGAAATCATGTTAAGGGGAGTACTATTTTATTCCTCACATAGGGAGATCTCCCTTCAAGTTCTAGTGGGTACATTGAGATTTTCGTATGTGTGGAAAAACAAGTGCATGCTATTAAAGAGCTGAGTATTTTTTTTTTTTTAATTTTTCACCCCTTTCCAATCAACTCATCGACATTAGGTAGAATCCATCAAACGAATTGGATTTCTTCGGAAAAACTGCGTCCAAATTATATTTTTAATTGTTTTTTTTTTTGAAATTTGCCATTATTTATGACTTCAAGTGTTTTTTTTCTCAAAAACTGGACGTGTTAGAAAAATTTTGTAAATGCATTTAAAATTAGCATCAAAAAATCTATAAGATTAGGTCAGCCTCGTTTTTGAGGTAAAGTAGGATCAAACCGTTGTTGAACCGTGTTATCTATTAGGTATAACACATTTTCCGAGTTATTTATACAAACTTGTATGTAAATTTAAATAAACTAATTTTGTCAGTATTAATTTTCCTTAAAAAATTTTGACATTTTTTTATAAAACTTAAAATATTAAATAATAAGGGGCACCGAAATTGCGCATATGGAAACTGTGCATTTAGACATTATTACGGTTTCAACCGAAACTGTGCATGTATGCTTTATTTCGGTTTTAAAACGAAACTGTGCATATGCATAATTTCGGTATTTTCTAATATGAATTATTTACTTCTACTTAGTAAGGGTTTTAATCCCTAAGCGCGGCT
>NW_016234573.1:0-254 GCF_001687245.7 Rhagoletis zephyria | reverse complement strand
GCGGCCGAAGGCCGCCTACGCAGAAAAAAGTTCTGCGCAAAAATACTTCCGCCCTGCTTTTCCGGCAACACAGAAAGGAGAGTTGTACTTAGTAGGGGTTATAATCCCTACTCAGAAAGAAGTTCGTTTTCATGTATGCACTATTTCGGTTTTTGTCGTATGCATTATTTCGGTTTTAAACCGAAACTGTGCATGTATGCATTAATTCGTTTTTTTTTCATATGCATTATTTCGCTTTTAAAACGAAAGTATGC
>NW_016234572.1:0-1163 GCF_001687245.7 Rhagoletis zephyria | reverse complement strand
TGATTTTAGCATCCTGCCTTTTGACCAGTAGGCAACCAGAAGAGAACCGGAAGTGTCGCTTGTGGCCATTCTGTGCGTCTTCGACACTAAGCCACACACCTGCTTGCATGCTCATGGCATACCATATTGCCTCTAGAACGTAGGAAGATAGTAAAAAAAAGCTGCATGTGTAAATTTTGCTGTTTGGAGGTAACTTTTGTCGCAAAATATTACATACATACATAGTATAACGGTTTACAAAAGACTGCCGAAGTGAAGAAAATCATGTAAAATGCTTGGCACGTTCAACGCACACTTATACGGCAACTACCTTACGCCCGCCATTTTTTCCCTTTCTTTACTATCAAACGTGCTATGATGCATTATTGTTGCTTTGTTAGAACTACTACAGTTGCATCAAGTGCGCAATTTCGCACTTTAAGCAATTGAAGCGAAAATTTTCCTTTCAGCATTTGCTTCTTGTTCTCCCCTTGTTCTCTTTTCTACTTAGTTCATTCATGTTATGGGCAAGGAAGAGACGAAGGAAAAAAAAATACATTTTCAAGTGACAAATACAAGTCCGCATGTACTCGCTCACTTTCAAAAGAACTTACTTACTTCAGCATGTCATACCTGTGCACATTCACACCCACTCACAAACGTACATACATATGTACATATGTTCCTATGCATATGCATTCACAAGTTAGTGCAACGCCCACGCTTCCTTTTAGGTGCGCTTGAATGAATACCCTACAAATTTGCCTTTGAATGCACAACTATGTATGTGTGTCTGCATGTGCAAGTGTGCACGTCAAGGTCAAGCATCTTTTGGCCAGGTGCTAACCTGTTTGCCAGTACCAGCTGCACTTCGAATAATTTTTTGANTCCTGACCGTTGAAATGTCGATGAAATAGTTTTGGAGGACAAGCTAAGTTTGGAAAGCAATCGCAAATGTTAGTGTGCTCTAGTGAATTTTGGAAAATGAGAATGCGATATTTTTTTAATATTGAGTATTTCATAGGTTTCAGACGTGGAACGAGAATGATTTAGAAATTAAAATTATTGAAGATTAAGTAATAGATTTATTTAAAATCAACAACCAAACTACGAGGCGTATGAGTAACTGATTTACAGTTTACATACATACATAGACTGAGGGGAAAAAATATTAAAATCAGTCT
>NW_016234570.1:0-1163 GCF_001687245.7 Rhagoletis zephyria | reverse complement strand
TTTTTGCTTATCATTAGGTACCTCACGTACACCGAGTGGTCGGAATTGTACGGAGGAAAAAAAGTTGAATCAGCAGAAAATGAGCACATCAAATTTAAGCGTCTTCCATTCGACCACTGTTGCATTACAATGGGGCCTTTCGATACGCCCTACTGTGATGTTGATGGTAATGTTTTTAGCTTGGAGGCGATACACGCTTTTATCAAAACATTCAAAGTGAATCCAATCACCGGCAAATCTCAGGATGCTAAGATCCTAGTGAAACTAAATTTTCATAAGAACGCTGAAGGTGTATATCATTGCCCGGCGCTTTTTAAACCATTCACAAAAAATTCACACATTGTGGCGTTGGCCACTACCGGCAATGTTTACTCTTGGGAAGCTATTGAACAGCTAAACATAAAAACCAAAAATTGGAAAGACCTCGTAGATGATTCGCCATTTCAGCGCAAAGATATAATAACTATTCAGGATCCGCACCATTTAGAAAAGTTTGATATTTCGCGTTTTTATCACATACGAAAAAATCTTCGCGTTCTCTCTGAAGAAGAGCAGCTGGAACGCAAAGACCCAACCAAACGTATTAAAACTATGAATTTGGAAACTAAAGAAACACTAGCACAGCTGGAGAAAGACTACCAGCCACCAGAGGAAGCACCAACTACAAGCAAACGTATAGCGGATAAGTTCAATGCAGCACATTACTCAACTGGAGCTGTGGCAGCAAGTTTTACCTCGACAGCTATGGTACCAGTTTACAACCATGAGGCGGCAATAATCGAAGATGATTTAGTAAAGTACGAACGTGTAAAGAAGAAAGGCTATGTACGTCTACAAACAAATTTTGGACCACTAAATTTTGAATTGTATTGCGATGCAGTTCCTCGTGCTTGTGATAACTTTATACGACATTGCAGTGATGGATATTATAATAACATCAAGTTTCATCGCTCCATACGAAACTTTATGGTTTGTTAAGGAATTAAGCGTTATATATTCTATCTAACCGGTCTAACACATTTTTATTGAATTTAGATACAAGGTGGTGATCCCACTGGAACTGGTACTGGTGGCAAATCTATTTGGGGTAAAAAGTTTGAAGACGAATTCAAACCTAATCTGTCGCATTCAGGCCGTGGTATGCTCTCTATGGCTAATTCGGG
>NW_016234569.1:0-1163 GCF_001687245.7 Rhagoletis zephyria | reverse complement strand
TGCAGAAGTGAGCGGCCTTTGTTTTCGTTGTTTACCCATGTGTGTCCTTTTCACCAGAGCGTCGCTATATTTTAGACTAGTTTTCTCCGAAGCACTCAAAGCCTTCTCACCTTTGTTCGATCGTCCACGTTTTTTTGTTCATCGAGAGAGGGCTCCGTTTTTTGATTGCCTACCCACCTCAACGTAGTACCTGTTGGAAGGAGTAATTCTTCGCTTGATTTGCAGGCTGAGGTTGTTTATGGTGTCTATGATGGATCCAAGGTAAACAAAGTCCTTTACAACTTCAAAGTTATAATTGTCAACAGTATAGTTTCTTCCAAAACGCGTGGACTCTTTATGTGTGTGTGGAGGTGGAGGTACTTTGTCTTTTCCCCCTTCACCGCTAGACCAACCTCTTAAGCTTCTTTTTCTAAGTTGGAAAATGCTGCACTTACGTGCCTAAGTTTCAGGCTGACGATGCCGATGTCATCTGCCTACGCCAGCAGCATTGCTCCCTCGCTATATATCGAGCCCTAACCGCCAAAATATGTAAGCAATTTTTTTTTAATTTTCTTGTTTATGCAGAAATGTTCCTAAAGCATCTTGATGCGTTTCTGCATAAAAAAAAATGACGCTTACATCTTTTTGGCGGTTAAGGCTTGATATGGTGCCGCTGCGATTNCGCTGCGATTCTAATTGGCATCCCCTATTACGCTTTCTAAAATCAGAATGAAAAGTCGCGCGAGAGTGAATGCCTTGTCTAAAACCTTGTTTGGTCTCAAACGCAGCGGATAAGTCCTCAATTTCAACGGAGCCCCATTCTTAATCTATTTGATTACTGGCTTATTTTCTGATAGAATTTTGGAACCACTCGATAAACTCTAGGCATACATACAGAATCTACATAGTCATCTAAGACAAATATGGAGCTTCGTTACTTAGACATAAGTTCGTTTGGGATGTTGTAGCAGTTTAGACTCCTAATTCTCTAGAATCAACCCAGACATACTGATCTAATATGTGATGATGTGATGCATGACACTAACCACCGCTTACACCTGGGCCTGCAGTACAACCGAATGTAAGAAAATAGGCTTTGAGGAGAGGCTACACAGAATACTCATATCTACATTTGGGTTGTTGGTGTTTCCGATAGGATAGGAGTATTATATATTGTGGAACGA
>NW_016234568.1:0-1163 GCF_001687245.7 Rhagoletis zephyria | reverse complement strand
CTAATGCATGAAAATCCTAACCTCAAAAAAATCACCCGTTATAATGCATAAATCCTTAAAAAATTAAGCTTTCAAATATAGTGGGTAGAGTAATTTTATATTTTTTTTTTTGTGGGGACCGACCCGGTCCATTACATATGTATGTATTTTAAATTTATGTGTGAAATTCAATATTGCGCCATTCGAATTGTTAAATTCTTGAGATTATGTGAGTACCGATCTTTTCTTTCTGTTGACTAATTTCTGGACATACATGTGTATGCAAATATTCTTCCAAACAAACCGACAGCAAACAGCATTGACTTTACCATGACAATAAATTTCATCAATAGAATTCAACCATACCTCTCTGTGAGCACATTAAATTGAGCAATTGTTTAATGGGATTTTAGGGAGCGCTATTAATTTCAGTAGTTTGTTGACTTTACAATGATAAAATTTGAAACACGTTTTTACAATATAAAAAATTTAAAGTTACTTTTCTAAGTATTGTATTAACTCACCAATAGTTTAACGTTTTAATCCATTACTCGAAATTCCTCAACATTGCATAAATATGTACATATTTATATGCGTCCAATAAATATCGTGCATTGCCACGATTTTACAACACGCCTACACATTCATATGTGAATACATACTAGATCAATTTTTCCGATTACGTAACCTGTGTCAGTTGACAAAAGGCAATTTGTTTTACTTCTCTCCATATTCCTGTGATCACTGGTAATTGAAATAAATCACAGAGTAATAACATAAATTGTGCGAATACAATGGTAGAGTAGATCTCAAACAAAATGAAGATCTCACAACGTGAATGCATATCTACATATGTACACTAAGGTGGTCCAAAAAAAGTAAAGTCGGAATTTTAATGCTCTCACCCCCTAGGATTGTTCTATGTCGCAAAAATATACCGCTATTTTTATTTTGAAGTCAAGGAATATTTAGAAGTCGCTTAAAGCGCTCAAAGTTCTCCAATGTATTTTATATGGAAAAAAAAACAAATATTTTTAAAAATGGTATGATATTCTTGAAAATCAATTTTTTTCGATCGGAAAACTCTGGTTCTCCTTACGAGACTTCCAATAATAATATTTACCCAATTGTTTATTGGGATTATTGCTGGCAATTAGTCTCTGTTGATGACAAACTAGACTTTT
>NW_016234567.1:0-1163 GCF_001687245.7 Rhagoletis zephyria | reverse complement strand
CTCGATAAGTGGAAAGAAGTCGATGCATTGCGATACCTCGATAAATTTCGTTTACTCCATAAATAATGATAAGTCAATAAATATCGATAACTCAATAAATTTCGTTAACTTGATAAATTTCCAGAACCCCATAAATTTTTATACCTAGATAACTATCCGCAAATTTCGAGTACTATTTTTCTGTTCCTTTAAATTTCGACAACTCAATAAGCATTGGATACATTTTAATAATTCGGTACGTTGCAATAAGTCAATACACAAGGATAACTCGACAAATTTCGATAACTATAACAAAGTTTAATTTCAAATACGAAGTAAAACAAACAACAACTATACACAAATACGAAAATTTTTAAACGTTGATTTTGGCCGCAATTTTCGAGCAATTTTGAAAATTCCCCTCATCTACAGAAAAATATTTTTCCAATGGTTTTCTTGATTTTGAAATCGGCTCTGTAGAATGGCGCGTATAAAAGCAGTGGCTCTGTTTCACAAAATACACGAATGTGGTCTGGTGGTATTTTGCCCCAATGGCGGCGAAAAGCAATCTTCAAGACGTTCATTGTGCAATATTTTCTATGTGATACTTTGGTCTTGAGAATGGCCCATATGGAAAAATTCTTTGGGTTTAAGTCCTGTGAATATGGTGGCCATTGTTGTGAAGAAATGCAGCTGGACATTTTTTTCTAAAAAACGTTGGTGACGAGTCTTATTAAAAAGTCCAAGGATATATATGAAATGGTTTTTGTGCCCAAGTACGGTAGATTTATTGATTTAGCTTTATTGATTTAGCAACATGTTCAGCACTAATGCATTTTTCTTAAACCCTGACTAGTTCTTATGATGAACTGATTTTTTTAAGTAAACCAAAAGCAAAACAGACAAACTTATAGCAATTTTAATCGAAGTATTACTTCGAGTGCCTACCCCGTCGATAGTAGATTACACCAAAGGGAATGAGCGTGGCAATAACCAGATCTTTAATATATTTCATATTGCGCATTCTCTAGGAAATTTCAAGTAAATCGGTGACTGATTACTTTTTTAGGCCACTGTCTTAAAATTGTCTTAAAATTGCACTGTCTCTTTAACTGTATTGCCGTATGTGAATATATTTCTGTTAACAACAGCAATAATTTACAATTTTCTTAGCTGCGTCTCTT
>NW_016234566.1:0-1163 GCF_001687245.7 Rhagoletis zephyria | reverse complement strand
GCTTCATACCAGATTTGTGCACCGTAAAAGAGGACACTGCGCACGACGCTTGCGTATAGTTGTCTACGCTGTTGTTTCGGGCCTCTTACGTTCTGCATAACCCTTGTTAGTGCCGCTGCCGTCTTTCGGCTTTCTCGACAGCATAATCAATGTGCGTATTGAAGGTAAGCCTGGTATCAAACATTATGCCTAGGTATTTTAACGTTTATAGTCGGCACTTCTGGGACCTTTCCACTGCTTATTAGAACTGTCCCGATTTTTTGGTGCGCAAGTTCGAGTCCTATTTCGGCCAGTCATGCCTGGATCTGAACGATTGAACTATTTGCCGCAATAATTATTTCTTCTAGATGCATTGCTACCACCACTAGCGCTATGTCGTTAGCAAATCCAACAATTTTAACTCGTTCTAGCAAAGATAGTCGGAGTACACCATCGTACATGATATTCCAAAATATTGGACCCAGAGCCGAATCCTGCGGCACTCCAGCCGAAACTTTATGTTATTTGACACCGTTCTCCGTATTGTACAGTAGCCCTCTATTTGCTAAGTAGTTGTCTACGATTTTGCGAAGGTATGCGAGCACCTCGAATCTACGTAGGGCGGCGTTTGTGTTTCCAACTTTCGGTGTTGACCGCATTTTTTACATCGAGGGTGACAAGCAAGCAGTACTTCTATGCTCGTCCCTTCCACCTTTCGCCACTGATTGCATCTTCCGCCAACTGCTTAACTAAGCTGGCGGCATCTACTGTTGATCGGCCCTTTCTGAATCCTAACTGTGTCTCTGAGGGGCCTTCCCTTTCCTCGATTGCTTCCACCAATCTATCGCTGATTGTGCATTCAAGCAACTTTCCCGTCGTATCCAACATGCATATAGGAGGGTATGCCTTTATGGTATGTTTTCGGCAATAAAACTATCCGCTGATAATTCGATGCATCAGGAATACTCCTTCTCTAAAGCATTCGTTAAAACTATCGACGAACACTTTAGGGTACGCAACTACAGCAAGCTTGAGGGCACGATTTGGAATTGCATTGATTTTTTATCTTTAATTCGCTTGGCCGCATGAAGTACTTCTTCCGTGCTCACCATGGGGAACTCGCACATCGTAGCAGGAAAAATTCCTTTCGCAAAACTTGGTCTCATCTCTCGGTCGAACCGACG
>NW_016234565.1:0-1163 GCF_001687245.7 Rhagoletis zephyria | reverse complement strand
CATTGTTTCCACGTATCGATCGCAAAAGTGTGCTGAGAATATATTTATTTAATTTACCGATAACTTGTTGTCAACTAACGCAAACGGAGCTGCGGTTTATTTGGGTGACTCAAACGTTGTTTTATTAACAGAAAACTCCTCAAGTCCTCTTTAAGTAGTTTGTTTAGTATGTATGGAATGTACAGCTGCCATACATTAGTTTCTCGTCGGGCAAGCGGGGTGTCAATAGATAATGTTTTCAGTAACTTAAACAAAAAACCTTCGATTGATTCTATCGAATGTGCATTGTCAGATCATAATTTATTAATTTGCAAAATTTTTCATGAGCATCGGGAGAATTGTTTTCTTGAGAAAGTTTTCTACCGCGTTGACTATGATAGCGTAAGAAACCAATTGGATGAAAAGTTTAAAATGTATGAAAGAGTTGACCAGTCAAACTTATCAGATGTGATTGTAGAGGACATTTCAGGTGCGGTGGAACTATCTACGAAAAAAATAGAACATAAATCCCTTCTACGCTATGAAATAGCACCTTGGATAAACAATAATATACAAGCTCTACTAGAGCTAAAAAAGAAACTTCTGAAACTTAGGAAAAAGGCTGGTTACGATAAAGGTGTTTGCGAAAGGTTAAAGAGAATAAGCAGGGTCATAAAAAATGCAACAAGATTGTCGATGAACAATTATTATTCTTCAAATCTTAAAAAGTTTGGCTCAGATCCAAAACGGACATGGAGCTTCATTAACACTATTCTTGGCAGGAAAAATAAAGCTTCTATCGAATTTAAAGGCCTGGATGATACCCCACANGAGACTACTCGCAAAATTGCAATGTTTGTGGGCAAAACGTCCAACTACATTGCGGATTGATTTGAACCAACGTTTTCGGCTTCCATTATTATTCGGGTTTCTACCAAGGTTCAAAATAATTTTATTTTAAATGAAGTTAACACACATGATATGGAAAATGCTTTATCTAACATTGAAATAAATAAAGGTTGCGGACACGACAACATTCCGCCAAAAGCTCTTTATTTAACAAGAGATCTGATATCACCCTTCTTGGCGAGGGTTTTTAATAATATGATCAGAAATTCCACTTATCCAGAAATATTTAAAATTCACAAAGTTATACCAATTCCCAAAGTTACTCACACCAAGAA
>NW_016234564.1:0-1163 GCF_001687245.7 Rhagoletis zephyria | reverse complement strand
GGGTCTAAATGTACTAGAAGCGCACCAGTGCAGAACTAGAGATTTTCCCTACAGGGTGTGTACATACATATGTGTGTATGTTAGTAGGTATGTTTGTATGTGTGTGCATCATTCCTTTAAGTAATACGCGTATAGAAAGGTTCTATCGAACATTTTTGTTTATTTGCAAGTAGTTCAGCTTAGAATTTATTTTAAGATTCTGAATGATTGCGCGCAGCATAAGGTTTTTAGTGAATAATCTACTTAGCTACGTAGAATCGGTCGCTGAGTCTGAAAATCAACTGTTTTTTATTTTTATTTCAAAAAATATTGAACCTAAAAAGCATGTTCGTTCTACTGTACTACTGTAGAATTAGGCTAATGACATATTTTTTCGCTTATTGTACTAAAATTTAATGATCTATGAAACTGCATACCTAAATTTGTTAAAAAAAAAAAAAAAAATAATTTTTCTCGTTTTGGCGGAACCGTACAATTATTTTCAAACAGTGTTTGTTATGTAACGGTTTTTTTTAAGCTTGCCCTTTTTTCTGCACTTTGCACTAAATTTTGTATATAAACAAACAAAAATTCAATAATCGGACTCAACTGGTGCCTTACAAATTTTTTTAAGCTGTCATTAAAATAAATCAAATTGGTTGCAAAATGAATCAACTGAATTATGAACAGTAAACTGCAGTTTCTAACCACTGTGCAGCGGCTCTCTGACTTGCTCAAGTCAAACGAATGGACACGAACGCTTCAGTACTGAAATTATTCGGCGTCAATCCCGCTGACGGACGAGAAAGGCCCACTCTGTGATGGAAATACCAGTCAGAGAAGGTTTGGCTTCCCTTAGCATTTCTAATTGGCGTCAGTTGGTACAAAAGCACGACTGATGTGTGTGCGCCTTGTTGAGAAGAGAAGGATAATGAGTCTCATGAATAAAAAGTGAGTTTCAGCTCCGACTCGATTTACAGTACAAATTGTTTAGTTTGAGCTCAATCAATCAGTACAAAAATGAAGTCTGAGCTTAAGCTCACTTTTTATGTATGAAACTTTTTATGTTTTGAAACTTTTATCCAACTTTAAGTTCCTACTTTGCTTGGCTACTCAACAAACATTCTCTCTGCTTTTCTATTGAAATTTGAAAGTCTTGTATTTCGTGCATTTATTGGATTTTC
>NW_016234563.1:0-1164 GCF_001687245.7 Rhagoletis zephyria | reverse complement strand
TAGAAATGTATGTATGTGTGTACTATATAGTTTGGCGATACCCGTTTTATCCAATTTTTTCGTAAGTGGTACGCGAGAAAAAAAGGTTGAGGGCCACACTGCTCTAGTGTAACTACTTACATGAAAAGGCAAGTGATGTGATAATGAGTACAGTATGTATCTTAATTTTTCAGCACCGCAAAGTCTCAAAAAAACTTCATGGGAATACACGGGCTTTTACTTGTGCGCAAACACATGTGTAAGTACATTAGGCATGTGACTTTTCCCACATATAATTGAGTAAATAAACCTACATTTGAGGAAAGAATGAGGAATGATGAAAAACAAAAAAAAAATACGTTTTGCTCAAAATTTGGTATAAAAAATTTCCCACAGGAAACTCAGAGAAAAAATGTTCTAAAAAACATACGTACATACCATGGTGGAATAATAACAAGGTGTTGTCAGTAGCGACGTGTTTGTTGTAATTTTGACAAGATCGGCATGCTTATTTTCAGTGCTGCCGATCTTAATTTCTATACTACTATTCGTTGAGAAATAGTATCTAAAATGTTCCATTTTAGTAATTTGTTTTTTCGCGATTTTTNCATACAATGATTGATTTTTTTTTTAATATTCACATTTTTCAGATTACATTTTCTATGCTATTTTTCTCAAAAAAACTATTGTGCAAGCTAAATCCGAACCCAAATAAATCAGGAAATTCAACAAATGTTCTCCAAAATTTCGAGCTTTTTAATCGTAATCTTTACAATATTTCTGGGTAAGCACTTTTATGATTTATATGGTTTTGGCCAAATCTTGGACAACATTTCTATAGAAAATTAACAAAAAAAATTTTACTTGAAAAACTTTGTGAATATTAAAAAAAAAAACGCGAATTACTGTGTGTGTACATATAATAATAATAATGTAATAATAGCACTGTGCGACAGTCAAATTTACACACACAAAAAATCAATACATTCGGAAACTAGGGGCCAAAAATAGTAAAACTACGTTTCTAGTCTCTGACGTTAAGATTTTGTTAAAAGGACTTTGAAATTTTAAAAAATTCAGTGCAATGTTGAATAACTATATGGGTATCATTTAAATGCGATAATTCTGTAGAATTAAAAAAATGAAAGTTTTGGGTGCATAAGGACGGATAGGTACGAAAAAGTC
>NW_016234562.1:0-1164 GCF_001687245.7 Rhagoletis zephyria | reverse complement strand
TATTCAGACGAGGCGATTTTTGATTCAACACGAATTGTTATTTATATTAATGAAAATGTATTTAAATCGCAAAATTTTATGAATTGGCGTAAAATTGGTTAGCCAAGCGTTGGTAGAAGTGCTTTTAGCGAAGCTGAGAGATAAAATAAGAGTACAACAAAAAAAGTATGTATACAGAACAGTGTTGGCATTTTTGGTACAGTTTTACTTGTTTTATACAATTTCATTTACAATATACTTTCCTACTACGCAGTACTTTTTAGTACAATTTTGTAATGAATACTAAAAATATATAGCTCTGAAAATTCACAGCAAGAAATTTTTTGTATTCTCTTTTGTTCGCCTGTTCGTATTTACCTTTGCAAGTTTTGAAAAATGGCTTGAACGGACCAGTATAATATAGCCTAGGCAAATTTTTAAAGAAACTTTTCGATACTAAGTTTTATTAAAACAAAATGTCGAAGTCAGCTTCCTATAGAAAGTCTTCGTTAGTTATAAGAAGAGATTTTCTTAAATATAATACCTTTACGGCACTCACATATTGAAAAGATTTTACTATTTGTTATATTATTCTTTAATTTTAATTATCTGTTTATAAAATATAATGTATTCTTTAAGAAAAACTGTATGAACCCAAGATTAAATCTTTGCGAAACATCCAAAAACCAACATACTTTCGTAAAAATTTCGGGCTTTATTAATATTCTTTAGTTTTTAGCCCATTCCATTTTAGTATAATAAAGTGCAAGTTTAAAGCAGCTGGGACTTACCGTTGAACTTGGCAATTTTTTTTGTCGACGATGTCAGCCATTTTCTTCCATACGAAGTGTGTTCGACGATTTTTTTATATGGAGAAAATTAGCAACGCCTTCATGAAAGAAATCTTAAAAAACTTAGTTATATTAAAATTTAATGGGCTAAAAAACCGCACACTCAAAATAAATCTAGCAAATCGAATTAAAAAGCTCGAAATTTTTACGAAAGTGTGTTGGTTTTTCTAATGTTGCACAAAGTTTGAACATTGGATTTGTACGGCTTTTCTTAAAATATAAACCGTATTTTTACAAACAATAATTCAAATTGAATAATACTAAGATAAATGGTCAAATCTTAATGTAAAGTTTTGATAAGCACTTGAAATGCTATTAAAATGTCAAATTTTAG
>NW_016234561.1:0-1164 GCF_001687245.7 Rhagoletis zephyria | reverse complement strand
AAGAAGCTAATTTTAAGTAAAATTTTGTTCACCTTGCTTAAAAAATAGATTTAAGTAAATTAAAAAAGTGTAAAAAATTAAAAATTTTAGAACTAAAAATATCTGAAAGTAAAAAAAATGTAGGTTGAAAATTTGAGTAAAACAAAAGATTTGAAAAGGATCTTCAAAATTAAACAAAAAAATGTTTTTTAAATTCAGAAAACTTATTTAAAAAAAAATTTTCCAAGTTCATTTGAAATTTTTGTATTTATACGTTTAATAATATGAAATGAAATGAAACTGATGTATCATGATCGATTTGCTGTGACGCATGTTTTGGTTTTGAAAAACATATTTAGTAAGTTTTTGTGTTTGTTAATATTTTAGAAAAAAAGGTTNACTGTTTTGAAAACGGATCGAAAAGAATTTAACTTAAAAAGTTTTAATTCTAAAAATTAAAAAAAAAATTTATTTGAAAAGTTAAAAAACTTACCGAAAAGAAAATGAAAAAAGCGAAATTTTTTAAAAATGCTCTTTATGCTGGTTTCGAACCAAAAACGAAATTATTTCAAAAATCGGAAAAAAGTTTTAAAATAAAAAATTTTAAATTTGAAAAGCTGTAAAAATTAAATTTCTCTAAATTTTTGGCCTTATTAATGAGAAACAAAATGGGATTAAAGAGCTCTAAAAAGTGACTTTTTAATAAAAATTTTCGATATATAAATCAGTTAAACTCTTGTTAATTATGTGTGAATTTGGTGTTAAATTTTAAAAATCTAAAAATAAAGATAAATATTTTTTTTATGTTTCATCTGCAAAATTTTATTTTATTTATCACTTGTAAAATCTTTCAGTTGAAACCAATTATGTGTATCAATTCATTTTATTCAGTACAGTTTTCAATGCAAAATTTTGTATGGAATTTTGGTTATTTCAGTGGTTAGAGGAAGTTCGGAGTAATATTGTTTGAGCAATTTTATTTGCTACAATAATGAGGAATTTTAAGAAAAACAGGTTAGAAAAATATTTAAATTTTTTTCGGTAAGCATATATATAAGTATTTGTTTAGTTTTTGCAAACAAAATTTCAAAAATTTCATTGCCATTTGAAATAGTAATTAAAAAAAATTTAAGAATATATTAATTTTTTTACCTTTTGGAAAACAAATTTGTTTTTGAGTTTTTG
>NW_016234560.1:0-1164 GCF_001687245.7 Rhagoletis zephyria | reverse complement strand
GCAGGAAAAATGAGAGTGAGTGAGAAAAGGCTAAAGGGTAATTAGCGAACAGTTTGAGCAGTAAGTTTTTGTGTTTGTGTGTGCGTGTGATTTTTTCCCCAGGGCCTAGAAAAATAGAAAGCAGCAGCAGAAGCAACAGGTGGTCCCAGCAACAGCAGCAGCTCTTACTCACAGAAAACGTCTTTTTTTGCGCTTTTATTGTGTGTATTTGTACACTTTTTTGCTTTTTATCAAAAGCAAAACCAAAACAGTCTGGTACAAACTGGTGAAGAAAAACGATAGCTGCTGTTTCTAAAAAACTCCTCCTCATCTTCTTTCTTCAAAAATCTGCTCAATTATCTAATCATCATCATCATCTAATCACCCTCTCCTCACCCTCAACCTCAACTTTTAACCTTTTCTATTTCTCTTCAGAGTGCTGCTGGCCAGCCCCCGCCGGTTTGCTCTTGGCGCCCATCGACACAATGCCCGAGAGGTCCTTCCCGACGACGGTCTTCTTCAGTGGACCTCCATTCTGCTGGTGCTGTTTTCCAGCTGGCAACTTTGCAGCCTTTGAAGAGGCGGCAGAGGGAACGCCCATCGAAGGCAAAGCTGTCACTTCCTTTCCAAGAGCGGTCTTCTTCAGCACCGGCGGTGGCTTCTTCTTGGGCGCCTTCTTCAGCGGCTGGTTGATGGGAATGATCGGCTGTTTAGCCTTCTTCTTTGAAGATTCGCTTTTTGATTTTGAAGAGGCTTCAGCAACATCCGATCCAGGACCAACTTCATCATCGACCAGTCCATCAGCTGCTGATTTGGTGCTGGCAACGCTGCTCGCCACCAAAGGCGTAGAGTCCTCCTGAGTTCCAGCAGGAACCTCTTCGACCTCCTCCTTTTCGACCTCTTGAAGGTCTTCTTTCAGAGAAGGCGGTGGTGATGAGGTGGAAGAGGAAGGAGGGGAAGTTTCCTCTTCCTTAGGAGTTTGAGAAGGAGGTGGGACTGCTATTACTGGAGCAGTTTTAGGAGGTGCTGGTTCATCTGCTTTAGATGATTTACCCTTGGCTGCAATGGAAGAAAGCGGTTTTGGAGTTGGTGGTGCTGGTTGAGCTGAAGGTGGTGCAACCAGAGGAACTGCCGCCTTGACCGACTTTTTGTCCTCAGCTTTGCCTTTGTCGCCCTCCACCTTAG
>NW_016234559.1:0-1164 GCF_001687245.7 Rhagoletis zephyria | reverse complement strand
TCTTCGAGTAAGCACCGACTGAACACAATTTTTATTGAATTGGGAAACGAACGATGGCGAAAGAACCGACTTGTTCCGTTACAAAACATAACTGGCCATATGTGAATGAGAAACGATCCAAAACTCTTATACAAATCGACCGCCCCATTATTAGCACAGTTGTCGGTATAATTACAGGATCTCGCCTAATGAGAGCGCATGCTAGGCGAATGGGTTACCGCGCTAACGATTTCGACTCTGTGGACGTCTGTGACCTTCAAACGATACGTTAAGGTTACAACGATGGTTCTATCATATGGGAACCAAAGGGAAAGGAACAAGAACTCGTTTAAAGTGGTCTCTCTGCCGGCCTGTGCGCACTAGGAGTATTCTCAAGTCTTACAAGTCTTGCACGAATTGCACGATAGAACCGATTTTCCTATTGGAAAAATTTGCAACCCATGCAATCCATACACCGTACCAGGGGTTTTCAAGACTTGGAGAATACCCCGAACTTGAATGTTTAAGCTCGACATCGAAAAGTTGTATTCACAACAGACAGCCAGCATCTTCGCCGATCGACTCTCGCCTTCTGCTCTCAGAAACGACCTTTCAAAAAATCTACGTATGTATGCGAAAGATGCGATCAAAATTTTCGTTCACTAGAATCCGAAAGAATAACTGGTGGAAGAAATATTGCACCGTTGCAGAGAAAAAATATCCAGTCTACGGGAAGCTGTTACGACCTGGCGCAATTCAAAATCCTTTGAAGTAAGAACCAGTAAGATACCACTGCGACCTGGTGACCAATATTCATCACCTACTTAAATTATTGAGCGAAAATTTGTCCACCCTGTTGAATGGTAACCGCACTGAAACTCAAGTTAATAGAGTCACCAGTAGAGAATGACAGAATTGTTGGCCCACTGTCCGACTATGAACACGTCCCGCATTGCAAATTTTGTGCTTGAACCGCTTTGAGCAATCTGAAATAAAGGCATCGCTGTGCATTTGATCATCCGCATCCGCTACCGCAGGATCATCCTCTTAAATGTCGCGCGTACTGGGTATTTTCAAAATGGCTTTAGAACTGGTCAACCCACTCTAGCAAAGGTCCCGCGAAATCTGGATCGATGCACACCCAAAAGTGGAAGACTTCGTTTATTTGAGTGCTAGATGAAAATT
>NW_016234558.1:0-1164 GCF_001687245.7 Rhagoletis zephyria | reverse complement strand
GCGAGAGAAAGTTTTTCTTACAAAACCTTTCATTATTGAATCATGGAACTGGATCAAGTCATGATTTAAAAAATTGTACAGTAAAAAAAAAACAATTCCTTTAATGAAAAATATTGTATACTTCTATTCATTATGCTGAATTTCCGCTAGGCATTGAAATGACAAAAAATTTATGTCATTTAAAAAAAATGCCATGTGGAAATGATCTTATTGGGCCTGAGCACACTAGCCTGCTCAGTCGGACTGAGCAGTCCACCACTCGAACACACACTGGACTGGGCAGTCGGCCGAAAACAGGTTTCAGTTTTGTATACATGAACTACGCATGATTGGCTTAGTGCATGTGGCACATGCAAACAAAACGAAATAGAAAACATGTTGCCTATGTGTGCGTGTCAGTCCACCGTCAATCCGCGATTTTCGCGGACTGAAATGAGCGAGGTAAACTCGAACTCCCTTCCCCCTCTTATCCACACAAAACCGGTTTTAGNCCGAGCGGAAATCCAGCATTACAGAATTTTCTAAAATTTCTTTGGATTTGCGATTAACTGAATATAAACGGATAGAAATCATAAAGTTGGAATCGAATGTAATGTGTAATTAATATTTCTTTTTGTCGTAGCTGCCTTCGTGTAACTTAAAAAAACGTATACTTAACTTTTCACTCCATGCTAGCGATATATGTACAATTTAGGTATTTGCAGGGGGTTCATGTAGCAAAGGAATATAGAGTAATTGTGTTTGTAACTGTTTATTAATATATACCAATATAATTTGCATCGTATTTTTTAAAACTTTGAAGGTTTTCTTGTTATGGGGTAAAAAATAAAACTATTTAAATCGTTAAATACATCGGCTGTCATCTAATACATAAATTGCCACTTTAATTAGGTAAACTGAATAAATTGCAAAATCAATTATGATTTAAACAAAGTGCTAGTTCATATCTGCGAATGGGTCATTATTACCAGGAATGAAAGAGTTTGTTTCAATAACGATTATAGCCAAGTAAAAAGAAATGAATTTGTTACTCAAATATTGTCAGCTAATACATTGACAAAATAAAATGAGAAAAATATTCTGTAAAATTTAATAATAATCATTAACTGTAAAAGTTTTAGGGTGTGCAGAATACACATTTCTTTTGCTGATTTTCTTAATTAG
>NW_016234557.1:0-1164 GCF_001687245.7 Rhagoletis zephyria | reverse complement strand
CTAACGATACGAATATTGTCGTTAAGAAAAATGGGAATCGCGCTACTGACAAGTGTACATGATACATACATTTGGAAATACATACATCAGAAAATAAAACCTGTTAAAAGAGAAAAGTGTTCCATTTTGTCATTTTATTAGTAATATAATTAGGACCAGAGATTAGGAGCAAGGTAAAGAAAACATTTTAAAACATTCGCGTTAGTATGTACATATGTGTGTACCTTTGCATATTGCACAAAATATTAATTTACTAAAGTATCTGGCATAACTAATGACATATTCGAAAACTGATTACTGAAAAAATATTTTAATGTACATACTTCTGTACATTTGTACGCATGTATGTATATTCTAATCCAAAGAGTTTTATTAGGTCACGAGTTTAAACAGCTCTTAAAATTTATTTTAATTTGATACAAGGTGTATACGCCTTAATTTTATTTGTATGCGTCAAACGATTTATAAAATTCAGAACAACTTCTCCCAATTCTGGGTTACAAAGTTGTTCGTCATAAAGGCAATGAATGCCAAACTCGTTTTAGCATACGCACTGTAGATGTTATGGTATTAATAATAGGGATAGTCAGTGCAACTATTGTTGATGAATGTGTCTGCGGTGTCCAAGCGCACAGAAAGTGTTTTTTCATCTAAAATACTTTCTGCAGCATAACAAAATGCTTGGACACGTTACCGTGATCATCCGCCACCAGGTATATTACAATCCATTGACGTATTCACGACACGTCCAATTCGACGATTCGGGCGCAGTCCTTGACTGAAGCCACCTCCGCCACTGCCACCGCCGCGTCCACCTCCCCCACCTGGACCACCACCACCACCGCCGCCAGAGCCCCACCCACCCCAACGATTATTGCTACTACCGCTTTGATTATCATTATTCATGAAGGGGGCCATTAGGGTTTTAAAGCTACAATTTTACAAAAATTACTTGAATATCCGCATATATCAGACAATTTCAAAGTCCACTTACAAGGCGACTACTACAAACCAAAGGCCTATGAAAATCTCTAAAACGCGTGCAATACTCCATGGCCGCCGCTCCAAAACACGTCCATCTGTTGGACGAGAACAGGCAAGATATTTTCTTCACTACTAAAATGAATTATCGTTCTTACCTCGATCTATGTACACCATTCTGTG
>NW_016234556.1:0-1164 GCF_001687245.7 Rhagoletis zephyria | reverse complement strand
AGAAAGTTAATTACCAGTAGAAGAAAAATAAACAGCTGCTAAAACAATAGTTCCCAAGGCGATCAAAACTAAAAACAGTCAACTTGTAGAAAAAACAACTCAATTTTGTTCCACTCTGTGGCAAAAGAGAAGAAGATCCAATGAGCGAAAAATTTCATTTAGAGGATGTCCGTTTTTATCCTCTCTCTCTTTCTCTTTCTGTTTTCCCCTCGTAAATTATAATTAATTAACTCTGCCTGTTAGTCACCACCACTAGTCCCTCTAATTACCGAATAATTGCCAAATGGTAGTTTCCGTTTGGTGCTCGGTTGCTGCTGCTATAAAACTCCTCTTTGTCGTTGACATTCTCTTTCTCTATTGTCAAACGACAACGACGTTCCATGACGTCGACAAATAGCCTTTCCCTCTCTCTCAATAACATCAGCAGAATATTCTGCTTCCAAAACGCAACTTCAACGTTGTTTCTTTCTTTCCTTCTCGGTGTTTACTTATGCCCCAAAGTCTCAACAAAAAAACTGACACTCTAGTGCTCTGGTGCAAACAGAAGGACGACAAAGAGGAAGAAGAAGAAACGACGGCGATTATCAAAGGTGAGAGAATTGTGGTGGTGGTGGTGAGAAGGCGATAATCTTCTTCCACTCGCTTTCTATTTACCCGTCTCGCCTCTCTCTTTCTTTTCACCTGTCCCAGCAAATAATCAAGCACCTGTTCTATTCCACTATTGAAACACCTCAAATGTACTTTTGTCCTTTAAGTGCTACTATTACATTTCATTTGCCGCCATGTTGTTGTCGTTGTCTAAAACTGATCGAAACATTTTTATTCAATTGATTCTGCTGCTGCTGTTTCTATTTTTGTCCTTTTTGTCAGTTTAGCTGGCACATTTTCAATTGGCAACCACTTTATTCTATTTAACATTCTTTGTTCTTCCTCCTTTTGTACGTTTTTTGCTAATTGTTCAGTTCAATTGTACCTTCTTCTTTTCTGAGCATTTTTTTTACTTTCTACCAATTCTATTGCACCACTTGTTCTTTTGTCTTTTAGATCAAACACTAAAAAACATCTTAAAACTTTTCTTGACAAGCAAAAAAATGGGAACCAGCACCTTTTGCCCAAATGGTGAAACTATCTGGGACTACCAGAGCCTGTGGAACACCAGCTCGC
>NW_016234555.1:0-1164 GCF_001687245.7 Rhagoletis zephyria | reverse complement strand
TGTTCGGCTCCGCCCGAACTTAGACTTTCTTACTTGTTTTTTGTTTTGTTTATTTTTTCGATTTTCGATAGTCTCTCCGAACCTGGTGCTATCAACATCCATGTTTCCTGCTTAGAATAAGTTCATTATTTGTAGGCTACCAGAGAGCAGTGGGTAAAGCTGTCGGTCTTAATAAGGCGGCGCTTCTTTGGACACTATACTTGTCTATGCTCTAACAACTACAAAATCTGAGTACTTGCAGTCCTTACGCGTGGAAAAAGTGGAATTTCATAGACGAAATTCCAGAAAGGAAGAAGTTTTCAAAATACTCACGAATATATTGGGGGTATTCTCTTAGTATTGCAGGGGGCACGGTGCACAGATAATGAAACATTTAAAAATTGTGATAAAAACACCAGTTCACAGCCTAAAGTTAGACTACTTTTCAATAAAAAAAAGTCCAATTCTGTGCTTCGAGTTCAAAGATCTCCGACAGCTAATAGTTTACACCTATCAATCAACGCGTTAATCCATCAATTCACATGTCAATAACTCAAAGTGCTTAAACTTTATAATAATATTTTCTTCACACATTCGACGCGCCATATTCGCACCAAAGGACAACAGTGTTATAGAATTTAAAAATTTGTCGCGCTCATAATTATGCGTTCAAATCGATTTACGACAAATGCAATTTCCTGCAAACAAAAAGTGTGCTATTGAAATAGAAATAATTTCCTGCTGCTTGCCGGTGAAGAAATTTTTCTTTTCTTTGGTTGCGCTAATTGTGTTGTACGCCCAAATAAATATTGTATGTATATACCTACATATGTGAGTGTAAGGACATTTGTATATGCCAGCATTTATTTTGACAATTCACAGACAGCTGTTAAATGAGATTTTTGCAGACTTAAAAAAAAACTNTTTCTTTATAGTACTTTCTTTAATTTATCGTTCGCTGAGTTCAAGGAGGTGACTGTGAATTGACGTTTGACGCGTCTGCCTGCGGT
This sequence comes from Rhagoletis zephyria, assembly GCF_001687245.7. Classification (NCBI taxonomy): domain Eukaryota; kingdom Metazoa; phylum Arthropoda; class Insecta; order Diptera; family Tephritidae; genus Rhagoletis; species Rhagoletis zephyria. The sequence goes on along the minus strand of NW_016234555.1, from coordinate 175 downwards.
TGGTCTTTGCTGGCACCAGGGGTGAGCCACACACCGTCATCGAGGAATTTGAGCACAATTTATATTTCAAAGCGATTGAGTTCGAAATATCGGCATGAGAAAGGAAACAGCTGAGTAAGTTGTATTACGATGGCTGAGTGGAAGATCGACCTATCTCGGCAGCCAGTTCGAAAAC
>NW_016234554.1:0-1164 GCF_001687245.7 Rhagoletis zephyria | reverse complement strand
ATGGGTGGGATGCATGCAATACCACCAAACACAATAATTCCCATTACTTGGTCATTAAAAAGCAGTTTCAGAAGTGAACTAGTGTTAGTTAAATTTTTTTGCTTTTTTCTAAACGGTTATAATGCCACCAATACATACATACATTTTTCTTTTTTCTAAACGGTTATAATGCCACCAATACATACATACACTTTTCTTCTTTCTAAACGGTTATAATGCCACCAATACATAACTGTGAAAGGAGGGGAGGGGGCGGGGGACGCGAGCGCGTACGCGGACCGCCGCGACGCTGGGCACCTTCAAAATTGTATACTTACAAATCCGTCCATTTAACTTGTTCATGTACTACTTTTTGTCAAATGTAACTGGGTGACTACCCTATGTGCACTATTTTGCTTTATTACTCAATTGTTAAGTTTAAAAGATGGTGGTATTGCTCAACGAGAAATGAAATTAAGCAAATTTGTGTTATCTCACATTCAATTGTTAAATAACACAAGTATGCGTTATGGNCCACCCTCCCCCCGGGTTTATAGCCCATTAAATTTTAATAGGATAAAATGCAAGTTTGAAGTTCCAAAAAATCGTTGATTTTTGATAATTTTTATTCTGAATATATTACGCACTTTTTTCCATACAAAAAAAAAAAAATTGTCGAACATACATACTTTGCATGGAAGAAAATGCGTTAATTCTAAAAAATCTGATTAAAAAGTCGAAAATTTCAATGCAATTTCGCAGAATTTTTATAATTTTTGCACAAAGTTAGAAATATGAATTTAAATGATGATGATAATGAGCTATACTTTTATAAAAAAAAATAACAAATATAAAATAGATAAAAGGAAAATAGGAAATATTAGTTAAAATGTGGTGTCCCTATTTATTTTTCCACCACTGTATATCGTAGCCGAGAAATATCAAGTTTAGTAAGCATTTTTGTTAATTTGCCTGTGTATTTGCATATAATTTAGCAAATCACCGAATGCTAAAAAAGCTATGTAAACAAAAAATTGCGTCTATGGTGTATTGGACAGTTTTACCAGTTTTTATCCAAAAAGCGTTTTACTTTTTTTGTTTTTCTCTGCAATTTTGCATTTTGACAATTTTACAGGTTTTATATTTGGGGTGTTCACAGTTCGTTCCAAATTGTGTCTGAAAATG
>NW_016234553.1:360-1164 GCF_001687245.7 Rhagoletis zephyria | reverse complement strand
TTGAGGCACTTCGACGTACCTTCTACTTCTATCAGCAGGACTACAATCAGCCCTCATATTCAGGCCTTTCTTCTTCTTCTTCAATTTCGGCTTCTAGAAGCCTAAACTCCGCTTTTACCTCGAGAAGGATGAGAAAACGGAACACCTCCAAAGTTGATCCGAAAGAAGTTGATCAGCTGATCATGGACGCGTTAAATCACGCCAAGCGAATGATGTCCATCGTTCGGGAGTTGAACGAGGCAATGGACGAGTTTGAGGAGCAGTTTAACCTTCCCCGGTTTGAGCCGAATCGAGTACTGCACGACGATAACTCAGTGGACGGAAGAAGTGAACATTTTTAGAATATTTTGATTGAAAAACAAACACATTTTCCAATTTACACTTCTCACACAACACGCCAACTATCTGAATCAACTGATCTTCTATTTATTTATTATACCAGCACAAACCATCGACTTTTCTCATCAACTTTTGTATTACTTTGAAGCAAACTCATATGTTTNCTATTTATTTATTATACCAGCACAAACCATCGACTTTTCTCATCAACTTTTGTATTACTTTGAAGCAAACTCATATGTTTAAAATAAAAAATGCTTTTATTTTAAAATCTTTTTGCTGTATGAAATTGAAATGAAAATGATCGGAAAAAGAAATGGGACTGGGACATAAATAAAATAGATAGAAGGGTGTGTGTGACAGGATTGTGATGGTGGAGTCAAACAGTAAAGACAGAAAGGACTTACTTGTGCTCGGTGAGCAGTCGCTGTACGCCCTCGCCGCAGTTGAAGAGCAGCGTCTCGC
>NW_016234553.1:0-197 GCF_001687245.7 Rhagoletis zephyria | reverse complement strand
TTTGGGTTCGGGTTGTTCTTCTTCGCCTTCTTCTTCTTGCCCAGGTTGTTGATATGTCTGTACTGGTGTATTGCTGAAGCTGTTGCTGCTGCTGCTGCTGCTGCTGCAAAGTGTGAAAGCTGAGATTGCGAGGTGATGAACAGGTGATGGTGCTGATTGCTCCCCTGCTTTATACTGCTTCTTGAGTTTACTGGTCG
>NW_016234551.1:0-1164 GCF_001687245.7 Rhagoletis zephyria | reverse complement strand
TGAGAGGGCTACAGCTGCCTGATGTGTACCGCCTGCGAAGCGCCTGGAAAGTGCTTCGTCAGAAGTTTCCCCTTCATTTAAGGTACCTGCTTTTGCTTAGATTATATTTCATTTCATATTTTATTATCATCTTCTTGACAGAGTTTTCTCCTACCTGACAGTGCTGCTGCACCGTAAGGTGGACCACACTATGCTGCACTCCTCAGCGCCCTGTCTGCCCACTCTGGCCGCCTTTGTTGAGCTGCTGCGCATTCGCTGTCTCTCCATTTGGGACCAGCTGGAGGCGGCTTCGGAGACTGCCACTTTGACATTGCCATCAAAGGACGCTCATCATCACCCCCACTACCACCATCAGTGGAAGACGACTCCCTCCAACGGTCTGGTCACCCTGCTGGCCGCCCACCCCGTCGATGAGCGCCGACTGGAGGAAACGGTCTCGGCGAAGCTGACCAGCGACCTTCAGGCAAAGCTGAAGCGGTACCAGCTGAAGCAGCAGCAGCAGCTGAAGAAGAAGAAGGGTCGATGGGGCAAAAAGGATGGCCGTTTACATTCTCCTCCTCCTCCTCCTCCTACGTCCATTCCGCTCAAACGACTACTTCATCCAGAGAGCAAGACCATGGCGACGGTGCTGCGCAAAGAGGCAAAGCTGCACGGTCGGCCGATTGGCCGGGAAACGCTGACCAGACTGGCAAAACAGGTGGGCGTGGACGATATTGACGGCCCAAGTGGACATCAGCAGCAGCAACAGCAGCAGCAATTGCTGCTTCCGGTCACCTGGAGTCGGCGGTCACTGCGCCACCTGCCCTCCCAGTTTCAGATTCCCGTCATTAAGGAGTTCAGCTCACTGTACGCCCAGCTGGTGGCCGCCATTGAGGCGTACCGCTTTGGCGACTGGGCGGAGGGGTGATTTTGGGGAAGTTCATCTGTTTTGCTATGAGGATGATGAGCGATGATGATGATCAGATCAGGAAAAAGAGAAAGTTCGACATTTAACAACAACAGTAGCTCACACCTTTTTTCGAATTTCAGCTGTTGCTGACGAGTGTGTGGGTACAAAAAGACCACGTTGACTTTAGTAGAGCTTTATTAGAAGTAGACTTTAGGCTTTGGTTTGATGTGCGTGTGCTTGACCTCAACTACTGCCAACGGTATCGTCTGAAGACA
>NW_016234550.1:0-1164 GCF_001687245.7 Rhagoletis zephyria | reverse complement strand
TTTTCAAAAAGTCACTGACTTTTCAAATTACCCTTGTTTGTGGAATCGACGTTAGGAGTAGAGCAAAACCTAGTTTCCGCAAAAGATGTCGAAAAAACTTGAGTTCTAAGATTGAAGTTCTGGTCGACAAAGACATCACCCGAAAGACATCACGGAAGTTTTTTAAACCTCTTAAAAATTATTAATAAAATCTTACTAAAAAGCACTGAAATCAGTAGCGAATATGAGCCCTAGCATCCTGTCGAGGACGACGCAGGTTCTTCTAGCAATTTCTCGGCTGACAGCAAACAGTCTGCCGGCTAAGCTATTCTACATAGTACAACGGCGAGAAATTTATAAGTTTTGCAGAATGTGCCCGTACGAACGGCATACCTGACGAGACAGCTGAACTAGCCACATTCGCCTCGCCAGCGAACGCGGGATCAGCCGCTTTGGCAAAGTTGGCGCTGCTATGTCTAAATTTAGTATTCCCGCAAAACTAATATCACGGCGGTCCTCCTCGAGGTATGCGAGAGAAATATTCTATGGAAAATTGGCCGGTCTTTGCGTGTTGGCGACTCGAATAGAGCAATCGATGGTACGACCAGATGGCGGTTTGGCTAACTTAGTCGTGTCGTAGGAATGGACGCTGCTGTCGTAGGAAATACGCTGCAGACCTGAAAGTACTCAACGCGGTATCCGCTCGTGGTAGTAAAGAAAACAGCAGGCCTAAAAAGAACAGGTTCAAGACGACTTGGCTTTTCTAATTGCCATCACTTTGCACAGAAAACAAACGACTTGCATTTTTGTTGGACTTCGCCAAAATCGCTTAGGCCATTATATCGCCAATAACAACAAAAATGTGGATCCCGGCCTCGCAAACCTCATAAAAGAACCTTTCCGTAAGACGTAATCTGTGAATTACTATACTTATCCACCACAACCAAAATACCAGAAAAATTCTGAAATATGCACTACTAGCTCCGATTCTCTTCGCTTCACATATTACATATATGTATGTGTTACACAAATATACATCCATACATTCATACACAGTAAATATTTCCCAAACACTTCAGATACCGACGTGTGCTACGCGCATTAGATACAAGCAAAGCTGATAAGTGATGAAGCTATGCAAGAATACCTAAGAGATGCCGAAGCTGATGCCACTTATATGGATAT
>NW_016234549.1:0-1164 GCF_001687245.7 Rhagoletis zephyria | reverse complement strand
GATTCCGGAAGAAACGAAATTCGATTCCAAAATAGCAAAAAAAAAAACGGTTTAGGAAGGACCGAAAATCGATTCCAAAAGAACCAAAAATCGCTTCCGGAAGGCCCGAAACTCTATTCCAAAATAACAAAAAATTTGTTTCCGGACGAAACTCGATTTCAAAACAACCGAAATATGATTCCAAACGAACCGAAAAACGCTTCAGAAGATCCAAAACTCCATTCCAAAGAGCCGAACACGGTTCTGGAAGAACCTAAACTCGATTGGAAACCACCCAAAAAAGCAGTCCTAGAAGAAACGAAACTCGATTCAAAAAGACCCGAAAAACGGTCCAGAAGAACCGGAAAAGTATCTCAGACTAACCAATAAAGTAAGAAAAAAGAAATTAGGAACCATTTTAAAAGAATTGAAAGCGGATCCTATAAAACCGAAAATCGGCAAAGAAGCGTCATTTTGAACGTTTATTTAACAATCCAGTGATACGAACCCGTAGTATTAAGGAAACCCGTCAAGGATTCAAGGATAATAGTAATAATATTTGGTCACTTTCCATAGAAGCTGAGGCAAGCAATTTTTTAGTCAGAAACCAAAAGCTTAAAAAGAGTTTTTGGGATTTGAGAAAATCTCGTTTTAGTTTGTTTGCAGAATACTTAAAAAAACTACATTCCAAGTTCTAAAATCGAGTTTGTCTTAAATTTTTGTTTCCAAATATCTTAAAAATATCTTACATATTTATGTTTAGTGATAATTTTTTTATAAACGTGGAAATAAAATAACGTAAACGTAAATTTCAAAATCTTCCTTCAAAATAGAAAATAACGCAAAAAACTAATAAACAAAATATTGTTAATCTTTGCTTAAGTCACTTATTGCAGGGCTTTTTCTTCATTTGGTCATTCTGCTTACAATAAATTTTATATATTTTATCACACAAATTCATTTCAAAATTAAGAAGACTTTAAATGCTTTATAAATCGATTTTTTTTTTTTGAAAATGCCGCTTTATAAAGCTTTTTAAATCTTTTTTACTTCTTATGAATAAGGCAAACATATATGAATATTTAAACAAATATTCTTAAATAGACTTTTGGCCTGATTCATAAAAAATAAAGTGACTTTATAAAAGGTTTATAAATTGAAAAATATATGAAAACGTCAATTTAT
>NW_016234548.1:716-1164 GCF_001687245.7 Rhagoletis zephyria | reverse complement strand
GTGCAAAAATATCATAAATTGCATAAAGGAAATTTTTGCACATGCAGCAGTACGTAGCATGTTTTTAGGCGCCTGGTGTTAGCAGACCCGCCTAAACAGTAGTAAAAGTATTTACTATAATAAAAAGTTTCAACTAAGACACACTGCGTTTTTACAAATGATTTTGGCTTTTGGCCTTTGCATGTACATACAAGCTGTGGATGCTGCTGTGTTGAATAATCGCCTTTCGACTACGGCGACTTGTGTATGTACATTTCTGGAAATGAAAAGACGCATAAACGTAGTAAATATGTATTGCAAAATGTTGTATAGACAAGAATAAAAAGTAGAAAAATTCAAATAAAGAGACTCTTTAATATACCACTCTTCCATAAATGGCCTAAATGGATGTCGTCAGTGTACGCAATGACTTTAGGAGTCCCCTCCTCTCCAGTTGCAGGGAGATATA
>NW_016234548.1:0-589 GCF_001687245.7 Rhagoletis zephyria | reverse complement strand
AAATTTATGTTAAGGAGTGTCTGCAAAAGCGACTTGTACCTCTTATACGGCTTCATAAAGATCCAGTGCTTTTTTGGTATGATCTCGCGATAGTCATTACGGAAAAATGACTCTAGGATGGTAACATAGAAACAAAGTGTATTTTGTAGCAATAGAGGTGAATCCACCTAATTGTCCAGAGCATCGGCCGATCGAAACCTACTGGGCCGTTATGAAATCCAAACTTCTTAAGACCCACAAAGCTGTAAAAAACGCACAACAATTCAAAAATAAATGGCAGCTGGTTTCCAAGGAAATCACTGAAACTTCTGTGCAAGGGCTAATGAAGGACATAAAGTCAAAATTGCGATCGTTTGCTTATTACAAGGAGAATTAACTCTTTTTTAACGAATTTCAATAAAACTAAGTTTAGATGTAAATATATGTAAATATCGTTGAATTCCATTAATATATTTATGTTTTAGAACGTTTTAACTTTGACCAGTTTTTTTCGTGTACATTCTTTACAGCCACTTTTTTATAAAATCATTTTGTCGTATGTTGCATTTTCACGTTAACCGCTAGCCAGCTGTATTACATACTGCAAATA
>NW_016234547.1:0-1164 GCF_001687245.7 Rhagoletis zephyria | reverse complement strand
GATAAGCCAACTCGGGATTTGGTGTATCCGTTTGGGCGGGCCCTTTTTTTGGGGAAAGCTGCATGCGTACACATTCTCCGGTGCTTGCCGATGTGACTGACATTAGAAACATAATTAATAAATGTTTAGCGCTGCATATTGATCGGTTCATTGCCCAATATGTATATATATATGTATATACGGACATACTTAATGCGGCATGGCTGGGCTAATAAAAGAGTTAAGTACTTCAGGCTATGAAAGTGAGTGAATTGGAAAAAAAACATTAAACTACATGTTTTTATTGTTCAAGTTACAATTACCCCACACATTGCTTGATTTGAGTGACAGATAATGCTAATGACTTCAGTGGTTACCGCTGTAGTAGTCTTACGGATATTGCTCTCTTTGCCGTGTTGACAGATACGGGAACTCCGCCAAAATTATTCGATGCTGAAGGTTAGTTTTTGCCTTAATCTTTCCATTCCTCTAGCAAAACTAGCCAAAAACTTGGATACCAATCAACTACGGATACTCAGAGAGAGTTGGTGAAACAAAAGGAAGCCGGTTTAAAGCAATTAAACTCGATTTATAAGCCACTACTTACTTCATTATGCTGGCTTGAGACTTCAATACAGGAGTACTTATACGTTTACGACCATAGAAAAATGGAACGAAGGCCCACCCGTGCCATATGATGGTACTCGTATATTCATCTATTCTTATTGTTCAATGAAGACGCCGGCGCACTATGGGACTACAGCGGCCAAAAGTAGTAAAAACAGATTATCGAATTCTGAAAAAGTAATTACGAAGATGCGTAGCAAAATATCCAGCTAACCCAAAACAAAAAGAATTTTGGATAAAAATGCATATCTGCAATCATGACACGAGCTTAATGTAGGAACAATGCGAAAAAATAAATTTGTAATAAAAAATTTTGATTTTTTCGCAAGTAATATATAAAAAGCTAATCTGATTGATGAGTAGCTTTTGAATATATCTTTGGTCAACATTGCTTTAAATTTTTATAAAACTTTTGAATTGCCTAAAACAGTTTACCTTGAAATTCTACNTAAAACAGTTTACCTTGAAATTCTACATAATTTTGTGAGTGTAAAATTTTTCGAGCGCACACTTTAAAAAGGAATATTTAAAAAGGACCTAGGAAGCGAGCTAAATTAT
>NW_016234545.1:0-1164 GCF_001687245.7 Rhagoletis zephyria | reverse complement strand
ACTTGCTCTAATTCTGTTCTCTAACGCTTCTTGGTCTGCTGCTGCAAAACTAAAAACACTTAGTCAGCGCAGCCGAGCGAGCGGCTGTTTCGTCGCGCTAACCAGCTCCGCCCAGCCCAGTACAGTACAGTATCGCTGACGTCTTGCCATTGTCATGTTTATGTCAAAATGTAATGTCGGTCTGCATTTGACAACTTAATGAATTTCCTCTCCTTCACCTTTTCCACAAATTCAAGCCTTTAAATGTCGGTAGTACGCTATAGTGACGGACAACTATTATTGTTGGTTTTTGCGCAATTACTTCGCTCAGCAAGTACAGTATGTGAAAAGAGTAGCAATTAATTTATGCAGCAAATTTTTTGTGGCAGCAGCAATCTCGGCGTTCATAAGTTAAAGTGGATTGTGGTGTTATTGAAAAAAGTGAGTTTTTCTTCGATTTTATAGCAGAGAGAAATTTGTGGGTCCAAATTCAAAAGATTCTATATTCCACTGTGTTGGCTTTAATGTACTGAGAGGGCAACAATTAGGAAGCTAAAAGCCTGATTATGGCAACTTAACTTAACGGAACTTAGAACAAAGAAAATCAAAATGAGAGAGTTTTCGACGTGGCATTAAGTTACGTTAAGTTTCGGCATTTCAATTATAAGCAACATCCATTTAAAAGATTTTTTAAGTGAGAGCCTGTAAGTCACGTTAAGTTGCCCTAATCAGACCATAACGTTCTCATCGTACTGAGCTATTGCATTTAAGAGAGAGTAGATACTACTCAATACATTGCTAAAAGTCTGCGTCTTAATAAAATTATATTATATGACGTTTGAGAATTTCAAGAAACATTATATGGAATAAATAAGTAAACACGTTGCGTACTTTAGGCACACTGCCACTCAAAATAAAAGCGCTAGGCTAACTTGCGCTAATTTAGGTAGTTGCCACTCTTTTTTTAAGAGGAGAGAACAGTAATGTTTGCCTTAGGTGCACGTTGGTGCAACTACTACACTGCCAGCAAAAAGTATTTGCAAAGAGAATCTTTATTTTAATAAAGTGCAAGTTTGAAGTAGCTAGGCCGTACCGTTGATTTTTGGCAATATGTTTTACACAAATTAAAAATGTTTGAAAATACTTTGTATGGAAAAAATGCAAAACACCTTCAACAAAAAAAAA
>NW_016234544.1:0-1164 GCF_001687245.7 Rhagoletis zephyria | reverse complement strand
GCGATAACATACATAAAACAAAATATTCCGACGAATTGATAACCTCCCCTTTTTTTGAAGTCGCTTAATAATAATAAAACATGCTTATACTATGCATACATAGTCACGCATACTAGCAGAATTGTTAGCTCCATATTCAAATATCAAAATATAAATTTTTTTTCGCATTAGGGGTATTCAGCAAATTGAGCAAGTTGTCTGGCCATCTGGCAAAACAGCACATTAGCACCTGAAATGCAAAAAAAAACCCTAATGTACATCGTCACTGAAATGAAAAAATGTGTAAATAATAGATTTTTTTCCATAAAACGATGTGGGCACTTGTAATTCGAGGGAATGCGTCCTAGTCAATCAAAAAGTGAATTTTGGATATTTTGCTAGTGCCGATGTATATTCTTTTCTACAACTTTTATTATGTTTTTATAAACTTATAATAATAGTTCATTGTGTTTTCACATTATGTATATTAGTATATGTTGATACACATATATGACCTTACCTGNTGGAATTAACGGTTATAAATAGCATTCAAAAGGGAAAAAGGTCCTGGAATGAGAAGAAAATTAAAATTGATTATTGTACTGGCTACAATAAATAGTAACAAAATGTAACAATAATATGCTCTATATACACTCCGTGTCATAATTATAAGCACCTCCATATTGACAAGTTTTCACATTTTATTTTTTTTTGTTATTTGATTTTAGTTATTTTTAACTATATACATAGTTTATTCTTTAACAGAAACCATATAAATACAAGGTTCTTGCCATTTTAGGTTCGAAATTATTTCTTGAAATTTTTTAATGCTCCACCGGCAAGATCACTTCCTATTTGAAGTTTTCGTTTCTCAATGTGGTCTTCGATAAAATGTTATCGAAAGCCTTGAAGAATTGATGAAATCAGTTCGGAAAAACTGAAAACATTAAATTAATTTGTTTCGACCATTTGAACAAAAATACTAAAAAAAATAATAATAAAAAATTTCGAATATTGATAAAATGCTATCGCATATCTTTAGTACCGACCGAAAAAAAAACCAAAAAAGCTCCAAAAACACGTTTTGGCATCCGAAAAAATCAAAATATTAAATTGTTTCCATACCTGTTCCCTTTCTGCTATTCACTTAAGTACACTCATTCTCCATTTCAATTTAAACAACAA
>NW_016234543.1:0-1164 GCF_001687245.7 Rhagoletis zephyria | reverse complement strand
AGCACGTTTGCAATCAACTAAAATCAGTCAACGCCTGCTACACATTTCCTGTCTGGACAGACAGAGAGCCTACTTTGTACAACAAATAAAAGAAATAAAAAATATAAAAAAAACAACAAACTCATCCCAGACACGGCCATGTACAAATAAAACCAGTCAGCAGCATTAAATCTCAATAAACAAATTACAAAAATTGATCGCCAAAGATTGATGCTGAGAATACGAAAGCAGTTATTGAATTGAAGCGAACGGCAGCTGATGACTGGTGGAACCAAAAAAAAGCTAAAAAACTCTGTAGAGAAGTAAGCATTCTAATACTGAAGTGAAAGCAGTTGCACACTTATCTAAAAATACATACATACATATTTACAAAGTAAACAGACGCAGCTAGAGAGGAATACGTAAAGGCCTTCCGTTCGGTTCGGTGAGGGAAGTTGGTGTGTGCATGAGCTTAGAGAGATGACCCCGTAGAAAAAAAAAATGACACAGCTAGAGCATAGTATATGTATTTATGCAAAGACATGCATATTTATTGCGATGTTATCTAAAATTCCGATGTAGTAAAAATTTAGCTTTCCACTTTAAACTCATCGACACGCCTACTAAAATTTATCCTTTTATTTCACTTCCCCGGGCTTGAAAACGCACCATCTCGACTGCTTTCGAACGGTAACGCCCTTTAAAAGATCCCCTCATATAGCTTCCATAAGTAATATCTTCTTTAAAAAGACTTCTCTGTAAGCGTTTAGTTAGCAGCGCTCCACATTTGATCTACTGGATATTATTTCTTGTAAGCTTTCGCCTACTCAGAGAAGTTGAATCAGTAGGACTGAAACGATGGACATTCTTATAAAAAAAAAAGTAAAGATTCGAGCGCGGAATGACTTCAAAATATCAGAAACAAGGGCTGCTAGAAGGCCTCGTTTTTGTCAAAATTTTCCGACTAACCGCTTTAGAAATCAGACTACAATGGTGTAGGCAGTGATTACCCAGAGAAACAGAGAATGCGAGGTCATTTCAAGAAGACGCGAGCAGAATTTACGCGACCCAATGTGCGTGACTAGTTCCTAGACAGTGCAGAGCAGTTGTAGAGAAAATGAGATAGTGAATACTAATCCTCGTAGTTTTTGTAGCTTATATGTATACCTACAAGAAAATGATACT
>NW_016234542.1:877-1164 GCF_001687245.7 Rhagoletis zephyria | reverse complement strand
ACGCTAGAAAAATGGGTAATAGAGAGCGAATACGTTCCACTTTTGGATCATAAATATCTTCTTCTTTGTGCACGAAACAGCCCGGACTTTTTGTCCGGGCACAAATGTGCAAAAGGGCAATTTGAAATAACTGCTGTTGTTGTTTAAATCCGAAAGCAAACTTTATAAAAACAAAAGTGCAAAATATCACAGAATTTTCAGAAAATTTAGTCATTTGGTAATTTTATTAGCCATATAAGATAAATACACGTAAAATCATTGTTTAGAGCTGATATCTTGATTCCGGG
>NW_016234542.1:0-724 GCF_001687245.7 Rhagoletis zephyria | reverse complement strand
TTTGTTTTATTTATTGGGCACGTTTTTTGTATTTGCATTTAATTTGAAAGCAATTTCTGATGAAAAGAAACAAATCAAGGAAAAGAAATAACAAATATTACGAATAGGTAATTAAGTTAAATAATTACAATTTTTCAGAAACAAAATCGAAAGGCGACATATAAAAAATGCACGCAAGGAAGAAATGTCTGGCAACACCAGCAAAGTTTTGAGACGATTTTGCGACGACTGCTAGAAAGGGGTGCTCACAGTTTGATGCTAAAGATGTCTCAAAATGTAGACGTCTACATTTTCAGACACAATTTGGAACGAACTGTGAACACCCNGGCCAAGGAAGTCAATGTTACGCCTCCAAGTGCTTATCAAAACTTTACGAGAAGATTTGACCATTTATATTAATATTATTCAAGTTTAATTATTTTTTGTACAAATACGCTTTATATTTTAAGAAAAGCCGTACAAATCCAAGGTTCAAACTTTGTGCAACATTAAAAAAACCAACACACTTTCGTAAAAATTTCGATCTATTTAATTCGATTTCCTAGATTTATTTTGAGTGTGTGGCTTTTTAGCCTATTAAATTTTAATATTACTAACTTTTTAAGATTTCTTTGATGAAGGTGTTGCTAAGTTACTCCATATAAAAAAATCGTCGAANTATTAAATTTTAATATTACTAACTTTTTAAGATTTCTTTGATGAAGGTGTTGCTAAGTTACTCCAT
>NW_016234541.1:987-1164 GCF_001687245.7 Rhagoletis zephyria | reverse complement strand
TGTTTTCAACGTACTTTTTATTTATTTTTATTTTTTATTTATTTTTATTATTTTTTTTTTTTTAATTTTTATGTTTTTTTTTGTTTTTTTTTATTATTATTTTACTATGGAAAAATTTTCTACGATTAATATCTACGTCAACATGAGAAAAAGCACGTTCAAAAGCATATTGAGAAC
>NW_016234541.1:0-947 GCF_001687245.7 Rhagoletis zephyria | reverse complement strand
GCATATTGAGAACATTTTTCCTCTGCCTTGAAAGGGTTAAAAAGCGTTTCACATATGACAGACTCTGCATTAAAGGGTTAAATGCTGCACTTTCAAAAGATATCGACCAGTATAACCATTTTTGTTATATAAATTTTTTTTGTTATATACATTCGTTGTTGTAACTTCTCTATAGTTTTCCTATATTATATGATCATTTATCTTCACGATAAAAAAATTTTCATTCCATTATCTCTTTTCTAAGCGAAGATCTACGATTTTGAAAAAAAAAACTCGTGTTTTGCCTATAGTGCGGCGCGGAGAGGTCCTTCCCAATTTGGACGGAGCTGAAGGTTGTGCTCAACGTCACTCTACATAGCCGTATTAGTTTTGGGGGGATCCCAAATTTGGACATGGCGTCGTACAGGCATCTCCTCTTCGTGCTATCAAAAGCAGCTTTAAATTCGACAGAAATATGGTCTGTGCCGATTTGCTTNGGTCCGAAGATATACCGTCAATAGTTACCACAGAACATCTCTGCGTTAAATACGATTTAATCCATTCTAAAAACGATGAGTGAAAACCTAAACAAACCAGCTTATTTATTAAGATCTTGTGAGATAGCCTGTCAAATGCCTTTGAAAAATCGGTATAAACACAATCCACTTGGAATCCTGCCGAGAATGAGGAAGTACCAAATTCGCTAAAACCTGCAAAATTAGATACTGTCGAGCGGCCTGACGCAAACCCATGCTGATTCGGACAGATTAGAGATTTAACTGCAAAATAGAACTTGTCCTTAACGACACATTCAAACAGTTTTGATATGTTCGATAGTTTCGAGATTGGCCGATAGTTCCGAATGTCATTTTTTCTTCCACAATAAAAAAAAGGTGTGATGGTGAGAGTGGTTGAGAATAGAATAGAATAGAAGATATTTCTTGCCCGTCATCAGCAACGTAATTTGA
>NW_016234540.1:0-1164 GCF_001687245.7 Rhagoletis zephyria | reverse complement strand
ATACAATTTTAGTCTAATGAAGTGCAAGTTTCAAACGGCTAAAAAATCGATTTGAGATTTTTTTTTACGGATTTTTGCACTTTTTTCCTTATAAGCACGAATTTCCTATGAAATTAAACGCGGAAGAACGTTAGCAGCAATATTTTAAAATATCAACGCCAGTTTTTGTAATTGCACTTGTTATATTAAAAAAGCCGAAAATTCTCAAAAATCAACGCGATTGAATTTTCCTAAATTTTGTATGAAGTTTGAAACTATGATTTATACGGTTTTGGTTAAAGCGATATTTTCATAGAGGAATAACATAAAAAACATGTAGCTCGAAACACATTACGAATACATATTTGAAAAAAAATCAACACGTGGTAATTTTTTTGAACACTGTATGTATGCAGGTACATTAAGGTGGTCTTTAAAATCAAATGAACGACATATCAGTTTTGGTACCGATTGATTGGATATATAGAATCGACGTAGGGGTTGAGGCTTAGGAAATCTGATGTAAAAATTTGCTTTCTAGAGTTAAGGACCACCCTAATGTACATATATTTTATTTGCAAGTATGACGGATTTTTAGATTTTGTTTATTAAAACTGTGTTTAGTGCGAGTCTCAACACACACGACTACTCCAGTAGTATGAACTTTATTATTGCTTTATTGGAACCAGAACGTGCCAGCCGACGAGAAGGCGGACGCACTTGCAATAGAGGGCATGGACGTTCCACTTTTGCAGTACTGGAAAGGTTTGGCCAGGCTACTCTCTACCTACGAGCTCATTTTAAGGGATCTATCTCTTAAAGAAGCAAGTAATAAGTGGGCTACTCTAACCACTCACAGCAATACGGTACTTACATACATATGTGGATGAAATGGAACGAGAAACGGTCGAAAGGTGCCATCATGCTAGGCATATATAAAATACTAGCAGACCCGGCGAACTTCGTCCCGCCCAAAATTTTTATATATATTATTGAAACATTTTGGTCCAGCATTTTCACCAACAATTCACGTTTACGATTTTGATTGGCACATTTGTCTGCTAAGATTATGGTTTGGTGGTCATTTGCTACTTTAAATAACCTAAGGAAAGTGTTATATCCATAAAGAAGTTCTCGAAATTCTCCAGTTGTGCAGCATTTCATAGCACGGTTATTCGCAAAGCG
>NW_016234539.1:0-1164 GCF_001687245.7 Rhagoletis zephyria | reverse complement strand
ATATGGTCTGCCTGTCGACTGCAGTGTCTTTCAAGCCGTGAGCTTTGCTGCTTGTCTAATACAAGTACAGAGTTTTAGGTATCTATCAGGCGAAGTACACACTATCTTTTTGGATTAACCGGTTCAAAGTCCTGAAATGAAATCAGCAATGCGGATAACTTCCTGCAAGCAACGATTGATGGTCTACTGAGGGAAACTGTGGAGAATATCACAGCCGTAACAAAAGACCTATTGACCAACCGAGCCGACTTTGAAGAGTCAAAGTGTTTATGGCCGAAGGTGAAGAAGTCAAATATTCATTCTCTGGTGAGGAGGACGCTAACCAGACCGTGGTCGGTTGTCCAGCCAGAGCATGCAAAACTGCTGGTAGGGATTGCACCCCCTCAAGCTCGCATCAGCCGTACTTCTCCTTCGTCTCGCCGAAAGAGAAGAGCAGATCGCGCTCATCCAGGAACCTTGTGTCATAAAAGATCAGGTTTGTGGACTGAACATAAATGGATATAAACTGGTTTATGTCACCGATAAAAATAAACCCAGGCCGTGCATTTTCAAAAAGAAAATTGTATTAGTACGTTCCTCTTTATGCATCTTACCGATGCGTACCGAGTGGTCATAGCATTGGCAGATACACCCCCTCCATCCCAGTCCCTGAAGAACGTAGTAATGGAGTCCTCAAGACGCGCCACTCCAATGGTCATGGGACACGACGCGAATGCCCATCATCATATATGAGGCAGCTCAGACACGAATAACCATGTGTCAATGAGCAGGGGCATAACTTTTGAATGACTACAGAGTAACAGAAGACAACTCCTTTTCAGACCACATGTATATGGTTTATAACTTAAACGTACCGATAAAGAAATAACAAGCGGTCCCACATTCCAGATAAACTCAGAGCATCAACTTAATCAGGTCGTTGACAATCTAACTAAAGTGTTTCAGCGTGCAGTAAAGGTAGCCGCCCGACCAAGGCGACAAGTAGGAATCCAAAACACCCATGTTGGCCAATTGAATGTAGATCAAAATTTAACGAAGCTAAAAGATCCAACTCTGAGAGTGAATTTAAGGTCTGGCAACAGCGATTTAGTCACTGAAGCTAAGCGCTCCTTATGAAGAAACTTCTGTCAGAAGATAGAAAGTTCTTTAGAGGCCAGCAGACTA
>NW_016234538.1:641-1164 GCF_001687245.7 Rhagoletis zephyria | reverse complement strand
CTCCCGCTAGAGCATGTAGCAGCACCGAATCAGAAGTATATCAGTGATAATTCCCACAGTGTAAAGCATTTTCAAAATAGTTACACATCACGGACTGTTATAACACCTTACAACGGCACTAAGTCTAATTTTTGTTTGGTAACATACGGGCAAGATGATGAAGCTCCTGCTGTGATTCTATTCGCTCAAAACGTAGCTGCGAAATCTCCGGATGAACATCTTCTCATATATGATCTTGGGTTATCAAAGGATGATTCCAGAGCTTCGATAGCATAAAAGGGTAGAATATTTGAAGGAATCTGACTGGCAGCACAGCCCGACCCCTCCAAGGCAGCAAAAAAAAATAATTAAAAAGGATAGTATAAATAAGTTAAGATAAATTGAGCACGCCTCATGGCCGCTTAACCAAGAGCAAAATTAATTTTGCTTAAGAAATTTTTTTTTGTAATTTTGCTTAGGAAATTTTTTTTTTGTAATTTTGCTTAGGAAATTTAAAAAAAAAAAAAAAAAAAAAAAAAAAAAA
>NW_016234538.1:0-171 GCF_001687245.7 Rhagoletis zephyria | reverse complement strand
AAAAAAAAAAAAAAAAAAAAAGAAAAAAAGAGCTTATAAGCATTAAAAATTTTGTTTACATAAGTATGCAGGAGATTACGACTCAGGAGGAATTCAATAGATTATTTAAAAAGTGCGAAGATACCATAAAGGAATTCATAAAAATTTCCGAAAAAATCCTTAAGAGTCGTA
>NW_016234534.1:0-1164 GCF_001687245.7 Rhagoletis zephyria | reverse complement strand
AAACCATCCCTGTGGGTGGGAGTGCCAAATTTTAGAAAAAATCTACTTACAAAACCTTTAATAATTGAATCATGATCTATGATATGGGGTGATGCAGATCTTTTACAGCCATTATTTTTGACATGATAATGTTAGGTTAGGTTAGGTTGAAGTGTATGGAACGGTAACTTTGTTAAACTAATAGAAGCGCTGGGTGCTTACAGTAAAGTTCCGCAGGCAGCTGATGTCCACTCCGGAAAATCCCTCGGGAGTGTTGATGAAATGCGCACCGAGGTGATTAAACTTTAATCTAGCGAAAGCCGGGCATCTGAGGAGGAAGAGCTGAGATGATTCCACCTCGTATATCAGACAGCTCCGGCAGTAGTAGTCCATAACGATCTTGAGTCGCACCGCGTAGGTTCCTATAGGACAATGTCCGGTCAATACACCTGTAAGTATCGAGAGCTGACGCTTGGCTAGCTTTATTGGCTCCCTTGACCGCCCGTGGTCCACAACCGGCCAGAGGGACCTTGCAACTTTGCATGCCGGGGTTTTCGCCCAGCGGACGCTGAGCCTAGTGTAAGTCCATCAGTTCAAGAGCAGGCCAACGGAACTCATATGCCCAGATGATGGCCTCGAGGGTGCCCTGCCTAGCCAGTTTATCAGCCCTGCAATTTCCACTGTGCCCTGGAACACAAATCAATTTGATATGGAAGTATTCCGAGGCATTTGTGGGAGAGAGGTCAGGCATTCTGGGACCAGCTTTGAAAGTACCATTAGCGATCCCAGCGCCCTTATTGCCGCCTGACTATCAGTGAAGATATTTACTCACCTTGTCTACAATACATTGATGCCTATCCAATCGGCTGCCTCTTTTATGGCGGCCACCTCGACCTGAAAGACACGCGCTCTAGCTTCCTAATAAGAGTGGTATTTTCCAGTGAGTTCCACCAGAAAATGACCCCATATAACATTATTGGATTGACGATGGTTTCATATAGCCAGTACATCACATTTGGAGAGAGGCCCCTTCTCTTCCCCATGGCATTTTTATAGCAGTAGAGAACCACCGGTGCCTTTTTACTCGCCCCTCAATATTTGGTTTCCATGATAACTTTCTATCCAGGATCACGCCCAAGAGCTTGATCCTGTCAGAGAGAACAAGTGAAATGCCTCCTATTGAGG
>NW_016234533.1:0-1164 GCF_001687245.7 Rhagoletis zephyria | reverse complement strand
TGTGCGCTCCAATGTTATAACACAAATGGACGAGAGTCAACCGCTGCAGCGCGCTGTTAGAAAACACTTTTCTAATTCAGATATTTTTGTGCTACTTTATTTATTGAATCCGCTTAAGACTAAAGCCTAGCAATAAGTAATTAAATCCAATTTCAAAAAATCCATATATAAAAAATACAAAATTGTATGCGTAATCGAATTCGTAATTAAGCTCTCAATTCCCACATAAGGCCTACGTTTTTCATCGTTGATACCAAAAAGTAAGCACATCGGTATTGGTACAGAATTAAATGAAATGCACATTTGAGTTTCTGTGATGAACAGGATGAAAAAAACCCAACGAGAAAAACACTTCGTCGCCTTAGAGTGTAAACCTGCTAACGACCAAAAAACATATTTTACTGTAGAGGCAAAAAACTAAATATATCTTTAACTCTTAGTCTAAAGGGCAAATCCTACATATAGTTTGTTAATCGCGTGACGTTCTATGGCCCTAATCCAGAACGAATGAAAAAATACGTTTTTGTGGTTTTATTGGCGAATTTCTAATTTAGCAGGTTTTAGTTTTTGTATTTTCAAAATTGAAGTGGATTTAGCAGGTTTTTTGTATGAATAAAATTGTTTCTATTTTATTTTTTGTGATTACGAGCTCAATTTAAATGTTAATTAAAATAGGATTCCATAGATAAAAACAATCAAATATATAAAATAATACAACAAATTTATTCTTCCGTTTATTGCAACAAAAATAGTAAACTGCCTAACACATATATTAGTAACTATACGTGAAGTATTTCTCTCTCAAATTAATAGTACAAAGTAAGATAATTTAAGTAGGAACTCAATAATGCCAGAAAGTATAATACATGTTATTCAATCATGAGGTAAATTGTCATAGTAGGCGCGGTAATCTTCAGGAAGTAATCGTTTGAAATACTGGAGATCTCATACTTTCTGCGAGCAATCGTACGCCTACTCTCGTATAAATTCGGAAGGTGAGAAAACGGCAAGGAAACAGCTACTGAGGATTTTCTTTGCGGTATTACTTCCCATTCGTTGGAGAATTTTAGTTTGAAATGTATGTCGCCACTTGGTGTATACCGTAGGGTACGTATATCAGTTACTTTAGCAGCACCTTTGCCGCGACCGGGACGAATTCTATTA
>NW_016234532.1:0-1164 GCF_001687245.7 Rhagoletis zephyria | reverse complement strand
GCAATGGGCTGGTCGGTCCTAAACTATTCAGCGCCTGCTTGGTCGCCGGAGACTAGGAGGACGCAGTGGACGAAGCTGCAGACATGTCAGAACACGACACTCTGGACCGCGTCAGGATACCTCCTGATGTCGTTTCAGCACCACCATCAAGACGAGGCCTAGATGATCCCCGCCAGGGAGCATAATATAATTCTCTGCAAGTAGTTCCCGGTAGGTTGCCACAGACATGGGCACCCGAATAGATAACTGCTTGCAGAAGAGTCCTCGCCAAAGCACTTCAGGAGGCGTCTCAACGAACTTACGGACGAAGTCCAGAGGTTCATTAAATAACCTCTGGACCCAACTGCATACCGACAGGCGTTAAACGGCATTCACATGGGGTTGGTCTTGAGTTATATATATATACTCCCGACCTGTAAATGTCATTTTAGGCACGCAACCACCCAACGTGGAGACAGAGCTTTGTCTGCCTTGAGAGACTCGCACCACAATAGCCCAACTCCGTTCTGACTACTGCAGTAGGCTAAACTCATACCTGAGCAGAGTGACTGCAGATGTGCCCAAAGAGTGTCCGCTATTCGGAGAGTCGCCACATGACTCACGGCACCTCTGCGCATGCCCCCAAAACCCCACCCAGCTACCGCCCCTGTCCCTATGGACAGACCCGGTGCAAGTTGCCCATTTCCTGGACCTCCCCTTAGCTAAGCCTGATGATAACGTTGACGAGCAATCCGAACCGAGTGGCGCGGGGTAGCCGCTACAACAACAACAATAACAAAATAAGGAGAAATTTCTACACTTCTCTCTCCTACACAAAATTANACAATAACAAAATAAGGAGAAATTTCTACACTTCTCTCTCCTACACAAAATTATGCATAACCCTTAGCACTCCTACTTACCCGACTATATCGATTTCGGTGAATTCTCCGAGTGTTATTACATCGGTGATCATGTTATTGGCTTCGTTGGCCTCCTTGCCTGTACTGAACACCTTGGCGGTTAGAATCACTGCTTTTCCCGATATTCCAGCAACATCGAAAATAGCAGTAAATGAGTCTTTAGCGCCTCTCGCCATTGCAACGCCATTATTCAAATCGCATTCCAAGTAGTCATTATCTTTGATACGGCAGTTACCAGGTATTTTGGCGAAGGGCATACGAT
>NW_016234530.1:985-1164 GCF_001687245.7 Rhagoletis zephyria | reverse complement strand
TTGAATATAATTGTTATAAGGCCAAAAAATAACAAAAACAAGTAACTTAGGTACGATCACACCTAAAAGTTAAACATTCTAAAAATAGAATTATTAGCAAAAAACCAACAATACCAACAACCACATGATCAAGTGAATTGCAGCGGAATAGCTGCGCTTGATTGTGTTGGCATAACAAA
>NW_016234530.1:0-747 GCF_001687245.7 Rhagoletis zephyria | reverse complement strand
AAAGGTTAAACATTCTACAAATAGAATTATTAGCAAAAACCAACAATAGCAACAACCACATGATCAAGTGAATTGCAGCGGAATAGCTGCGCTTGATTGTGTTGGCATAACAAAAATGAAAATAGTGGAAAAAAGCAAACGATAATTTACAAGGCGTACTTAGCACGGTGCATAGGCAACTGGCTGAGTCAGTGGGATCGTCGGTTCGAATCCTACTGAAAGAAGTCTGATGAGGAAATGTGGTGATTTCCGAAATAGCTATCACTTCTACCATTTTTTCAAATTATTGTTGCTTTTCCACAATAAAAAATTTTCATTTAAAACGGCCTCGAGCTCAATATAAATTGTTGAATATAATTGTTTAAAAGGCCAAAAAAATAACAAAAACAAATAACTTAAGGACGAGCACACCTAAAAGTTAAACATTCTAAAAATAGAATTATTAGCAAAAACCAACAATACCAACAACCACATGATCAAGTGAATTGCAGCGGAATAGCTGCGCTTGATTGTGTTGGCATAACAAAAATGAAAATAGTGGAAAAAAGCAAACGATAATTTACAAGGCGTACTTAGCACGGTGCATAGGCAACTGGCTGAGTCAGTGCGATCGTCGGTTCGAATCCTACTGAAAGAAGTCTGATGAGGAAATGTGGTGATTTCCGAAATAGCTACAACTTCTACCACTTTTTCAAATAATTGTTGCTTTTCCACAATAACTTTTCATTTAAAAAACGGCCTCGGGCT
>NW_016234529.1:0-1164 GCF_001687245.7 Rhagoletis zephyria | reverse complement strand
TGATAAGGATTAATGAAAAATTAGCATCGAAAAAGTATGGGTGAGCGAACAGAGTGGAGGTAAATGCATTGAGGAAGTGAAGCAAGAGAGCGGAAGAAGAGGGTGTGGTGAATGTAGTATTTAATTTGATGTTTAAATATATATAAAGTAGATGGGAAGAAATTGTGATTGAAAATTGAAAATTTAAGCTACTGACAAGTTAATTAAAATTGACAGCGCAGATGATTTTTACAAAGCAGTCATCGAATCGAATGGAAGATGGGGAAGATTTTGATTGGATTAAGGATTTAATTACTAAGCCGCCTTGACACTGCTACTTATTTATCTACGTATTGTTAACTTTTTCCAATGTTCACCTTTATACATATTCATTTAGTTTTCGTAGAAAGCTCTTTTGGATTAACTTGAAAAAAAAAAATGCCTAAGAACTTAAGATTCAATGAAATTGCTGAAATCGAAGACTGACATTTTTAATATCGGCATTAATAATTCCATTAACAGATACATACATATGTATGTATGTATAAATTATACGTCAGTAAATGTTTCGGAGAATATAAGTATTGATAAGTACAAATATCATTTTACGATATACATATTTAACGATATATGCTGAAATAGTATCAGTTATTGATTAATATATCTATATATCGAAAGTATGAGTTATCGATAAATATATCGAAGCATTATTAGTAAGCATATCGTTGAGAATATCTATATTTATAAGTAAATTGAGACATGTAGCGTTTTTTATCGACAACGATATCGACAGATTTACCGGTTTTTCCACAATAATGTTTCAAAAAATAAAAAACCGTTTTAAGCTCACTAAAAACTGGTTACTTTTTAATAGGATTTATTAGGCCAAACCCGCTTTTTCTTTGTATGTAAAAATTTGAGAAAAAAACATTTAAAAGGAAAAAATAGCTTTTTTTATAAAAGAAATACTAGCCGATTTTAAAAAAATTTACATCGTTCTTAACGCAATCAAATCTTCTTTCTTCTGATATGCCTATATGTCTACTTCGTATATAAAAATTTGAGAAAAAACACTTAAAAGGAAAAAATACCACTTTCTACAAAAAAACAAAAATAACAAAGAAATTACTTCGTGTATAAAAATTTGAGAAAAACCCTTGAAAGCAAAAAATATCTTTTTTTTTT
>NW_016234528.1:0-1164 GCF_001687245.7 Rhagoletis zephyria | reverse complement strand
CTTCATAATTTTTTCATTGATGGAATGGTACGTTTTTTTACTCGGAATTAAACATTCTCTTCGAAGTAATGACTAAAGGAGACTATTTCCTTATGAAGCTTTGGCAAAAAAATGTGACAGAAGTGGAAAGAATAATAAAAATTGGCCTCAATTTGAGATTTATTCCAAAAATTTTCCTTATAATTACAATGTGCTCACACAACTTATTATTGGTTTAAATCGTACAAATATTTTTCTTTCTAAAATCATACAAATTTTAAAATTAGTTAAAAATTAACCGAAGTAAAAATTTTTTAGTGCCGGAAGTAATGTGAAAATGGTTTTGTAAGAATAAGTTGAGAATTTCAGGGTGTAAGAAAAATTTTTAAAAGAGTTTCTTGAACTAATCGGCCAGCTCGTCGTCCTGTGCTAGGTCACTTAAAAAGTTCGTGCAATTTTTTTAATTTTGTAAGACTGTGTCATTCTCCCGATTTGTTCTATGAGCAAATTATTTATATACCATATTTAAGTATTTCCGCGGATGGCGGATTGATATCATGAGACCATGACTTTTATTCTTTGATTCCAGATTCAATGCGGTATGGGCCTAAATTTCTACTGCGGAAGTACCCAAAGCCAAATTAATTAGGAACCGAGAGTCCTACTTTCTGAAACAGGCCACTAAAAAGTAGACAGTAGAATTGCAAATATGTATTGGCAGATATGTATGTGAAAATTAGTGTCTATTAATGTTTATTAATAAATTAAATTTTTTCAATATCGCAATTGAAATATATGAATGATGAAAAGAAGGTCAGAAATCTATTTGTGTACAAATTTTTGAAAAATATTTTAAAACATTAACGTTCACATTTCGGCCAAAACATATTTCAAATTCTACTACTTAATTTGTAGCGGCCCGTTTGAGAAACTTTTACTCTACATATATATAGGCCATATGGGCTTCAAGCGATCCGAATTAGAAAAAATTTAATTCCCTGGAAGTATTTGTCGTCTTCACATTTTATAGACTTTTTACGTAGATCATTTATCATATAAATACCCTACTGAAAAAAATTAAAATTAGTTGACAATTATCAAATGACGAAACACAATAAACTTCGATAAATACCACTCTTTTGATTAATTAGCTATGACAAAACTAACTTTAAGTGAGTTATAAAA
>NW_016234527.1:0-1164 GCF_001687245.7 Rhagoletis zephyria | reverse complement strand
TTTTTTTTTGCCATTCAGCTTGTATCTGGTTTCGCTGAAATGTTTGGCACAGAATTGGTAAAGAAGAAAAAATACGAGTTCCTCACTGGCGCCAAAGTGGCAATCTTTACTTACCACGGATGTGTGCTGAATGTAAATGGGAAAACTGACGTTAGCTATATTTCAAAAGAAACTCCAATGGTGCAGTACTTAAATTGTCATGCAGCCTTGGAGCAAATGCGCGTGGATGCCGAGGAGAAAGACGAACGAGGTCCAGTAGCAATGGTTGTGGGTCCCCTAGATGTGGGGAAGAGTACTTTGTCTCGTATATTTCTTAACTATGCGGTGAGGCTGGGGCGACGACCTCTTTATGCAGACATTGACGTTGGACAAGGTTCAATCTCGATTCCAGGCACTATAGCATCGATACTCATTGAACGACCTGCTAGCATCGAGGAAGGATTTTCTCAGACAGCGCCTCTAGTCTATCATTTTGGACATAAAAGTCCCGGTTCTAATAATGTTCTATACAAGGCGACAGTAGCAAAGATGGCAGAAGTAACATTGGAATCTATGAATGTTAATAAACGAAGTGAGTAAAAATAAATACCAATAGATAACATATAATAATTACATATGAAAATAATTTTATTTTTAGCAAAATACTCTGGTATGATTATTAATACATGCGGTTGGGTGAAAGCGGATGGGTATGCTCATTTGTTGCACACGGCACAAGCATTTGAAGTGAACGCAATATTTGTTCTCGACCAGGAGCGCTTGTACAATGAGCTTCTGCGGGATATGCCATCATTCGTTCGCGTCGTTTTGTTGCCAAAGAGTGGTGGTGTAGTGGAGCGAAGTAGGGATTTGCGTAACGAGCAGCGTGACTTGCGCATTAAAGAATACTTCTATGGAAATCGTACACCTTTCTACCCATTCTCATTCGAAGTAAAATTCCAAGATTTGAAATTGTACAAAATAGGCGCTCCGCCGTTGCCTGACTCATGCATGCCCATTGGAATGAAGGCGGAAGACAATAAAACCAAAGTTGTAGCAGTGACTCCCAGCCCTTCACTACTGCACCACCTCTTATCAATTAGCTTTGCCGAATCGACGGAGGAGGATATAATTGGAACTAATGTAGCTGGTTTTGTCTGCGTGTAAGTATTTAAATATATTTTC
>NW_016234526.1:0-1164 GCF_001687245.7 Rhagoletis zephyria | reverse complement strand
CCCTGTTATATGAATGGAGTCGAATACGTCGATAACAATGTTTCACCGGGCATTAGTGTTAACCAGACATTGAGTAACCGGCCCTTAAAGGGATTGTTGTGAGTATCAATTCTGAGTAAATTATTTCATTTCATTACACGTATTATAAAATATAACATTAGCACAATAAGATAACAATAATTTTTGTTTAGTACAATTGTAACTTATGGTTAAGAATTAAAATACGTCTACATTAATAACATTGAACATTAATATAAAAGACAAAAACAGGAACAACAAAAACTTACAAAATCTGTAGAAACTCACAAGTGGAGACTAACGAAAAACATAAGAATTATGTATTGATTAAACTATACCTAACTAGATCAGAAGGAAAAGGGTATAACTTTCAACATGACATAGCATTCTAACGAAAATAAGAAAACAAAACACTCTTAAAGTTGGTTACATTCAAACTATTACGAATATCAGCTGGAATCGAGCTCCAGGTGCGAATAGCATTGAGAGATAAAAATAGTCTTGCAGATGTTAGGTAAATATAGTGATTATAATCAGTTCCGTTAGGCGAGCAGATTACTTATCCATCATCAGTTAATACCTATTGGAAAAATGAGATTACAACTTGAGGGGGGTAATTGCTCATATTAAGTACAAGCAGTCGAATGTAAGAAAGTAAAAAGTACGAAATAATTGCTGATCCCCCCATGTTAACGTNAAGTCGCCGAGTCCAATATGTAATGATGAGATATGGATACTAACGAGTAGGCGTAGTTTGATTAAAGCCCAGAAATGGTCGCTTCTCTAAGTTTAAACAAACCATTGTTTTCAAGAAGCCGGTAATTCCAAAACCCTCTGCGTCCCAAAAATCAAGTTTTAATTTCCCAACGACTGAATTTACATATACACATTATTGCAGATTCGGCTTAATGATGTGTCAAATTTTTAACGCCGTAAACCAGAGTGTTCAGATTTGGCGATTTCGCGCCAATTTGGCGACTTTTTGGATATTTGTGCGTAAAAATTTAGGAAATCGCTATTGGCGATTTTTTCCCTTCAAGTAAATTTTTTCCAATTATAAAATATACAAAACCTAGTTTTCCACGATAATTTTACAGAAGAGACTAATTAACTCCGTGATAAACTTGACTTAAGAAGCATATTAAA
>NW_016234524.1:0-1164 GCF_001687245.7 Rhagoletis zephyria | reverse complement strand
TGAAATAAATCGAATCGATATTGGCCAAGGGGACTCGATGCTGGTTTTTTTGGCTTGGAACACTCTCACCGAGAGAGTGAAAGTGGTTGCTGAGAGTTGCTGAAATTGTAGTGTTAGCTTATCAGTTTGTTCACTCACTCTCTTTTCTCCATCTACTTCTTTGACTATTTTTTTGTCTTTT
Organism: Rhagoletis zephyria; assembly: GCF_001687245.7. NCBI lineage: Eukaryota > Metazoa > Arthropoda > Insecta > Diptera > Tephritidae > Rhagoletis > Rhagoletis zephyria. The sequence continues at coordinate 983 of NW_016234524.1, read as the reverse complement.
GGTGCAAACAAGGTGGTGGTGGTGGCGGTGATATTGGTGGCAAATTGGATGACGCATGGAAAGTGTGCGTTTGTATGCACATAAAGTGTGTGCCTCATCTTTGTTCTTCTTCTTCTTGAAGTGTGTGCACTGAACACAAAAAAGTAATGTGTCTTTTAGGTAGTTTAGCGCTACCAGTACCCAAACGGACAAATGGAAGTAATGCAAATGTCGCAAACAAGCGCATCGTTTTCCTCCATTTAACTTTTGATGATTTTTGGTCTATCACAGCTGCGCAGCTACAATGTAGTTTGATTTGAAATAAAAAAATTTGCCAAGAAAATCAATGCTGGCAAGTGGGTAAGTGTATTAAACCACTCAGCCGCTTCCTCTTTAACTGTGATTCTTATCTATCTTATTATTTTTTGTTGTCCTGTTTGCGCGACTGTTTTAAATTGCCTTCAATTTGAACAAGACTCTATTCTATTCTTTCTCTTCCTCTCTCTTGCTAAACTTAGTTTAAAATCCTCGATTAGTGCTAGGCATTCATAGTGAGTAAACTAAATTTAAACTTTGAAGTAAAAGCAAAAAACAAGAAAGTACTTTTCAAAGAAAGACAGTCAAGTGGTAGCCACTGGGAAAAGCCAGCTGACGTAGGGTAAAAGCCTGCAAGTTGTTGTGCATAAACACAACTGACTGGCAAATTATCTATGCAAAGAGAATAATGGTAGTGAAATTGCACTGGAAAGCAAGTAAAGTCGCTGGGCGGTACACAATGCTACACACAAAGGGAATAGANGCTGGGCGGTACACAATGCTACACACAAAGGGAATAGAGAAAAGTACTGTGCATTTTAAATGATTAAGATGATGATGATGATGGTGGTGGTAGTAGTAGTAGTGGTAACGGTGATTTTTTCGTAAAAGATACTGCAACTTTGGCTGTAAACGAAGGAAGAAAAGTACTGGAAAAGAACTGAAGATGATCGAAAAGTTGATGACTG
>NW_016234522.1:0-1164 GCF_001687245.7 Rhagoletis zephyria | reverse complement strand
GGACGTTGGTAGTGGTATTGATTCACTTAAAACCTAGCCATACTCTTTATAAAATGTCTTGCATTAATTCAACCTTTGACACTGATTTTTAATATGTCTTTAGCATCGGGCAAATTTATTGATGATTGGAAAAAGGCTCATATAACCCCGATTTTTAAAAGTGGCAACAAAAATTATGTATCTAATTATAGACCAATTTCATAGTTAACCACAGTTGCGAAAATTTTCGAATGTGTTATTAAGGAGAAATTGTCATTCGCAGTTAGCAGCTTAATTAGTCGAAACCAACATGGTTGTATTAAAAGTAGGTCCACAGTCTCCAATCTTGCAATTTTTACGGAAGATTGTCTGTCTGCTTTTCAAGCAGGCCAGCAAGTCGATACAATATATACAGATTTTTCAAAGGCATTTGACAGAGTTTCTCACAAGGTCTTAGTGTCTAAATTATTCTCCATGGGTTTCCACTCAAATTTTCTGGAGTGAATTAAATCATATTTGTCTGACTGAAATTGCATGGTTGTGTTCGAGGATCTATACTCACAGCCTTTTATCGCGACGTCGGGTGTTCCTCAAGGAAGTGTACTTGGACCACTGTTGTTTATTTTATTTATTAATGACATAGGGTCCTGCCTCTCGTGGGTCTATGCGGACGATCTCAAAATTTACCCTGTCATTAAAAGCATACACGATTCCATTGCCCTTCAAGGAGAACTTGTTAAACTACATGATTGGTGCATACGAAACCGTCTTCACCTAAATATAAATAAGTACTCACATTGTACCTATACCAGAAAGCTAATTCCGCTCCCCACGCGCTATCATATTTCTGGATCCCCTCTTAATGATGCTAATGAAGTCAAGGATCTAGATGTGTATTTCGACACGAACCTAAGCTTTTCCACGCATATCAAATATATAGTTGGCAAATCATACGCGATGCTGGCGTTCGTCCGGCGTAACAGTTCATATTTTTATGATCCATGGACTTTGAGGATGCTTTATATTACTCCACTTAGATCCAGGTTGGAGTATGCGTCATTCATTTGGAGACCATAAAACAATTCTCATATCACGCGATTAGAACGGATAAAAAAAATCAATAAATTTGCTTTACACTCATTGAATTTTAGTGAACCCATTCCCTCATATGAATCACGTTGTGCA
>NW_016234521.1:0-1164 GCF_001687245.7 Rhagoletis zephyria | reverse complement strand
TGTGAACCAGTATGCTACCAGTTTGCGTTTCAGCCCAACTAGTTCACGTGGTATCCTTGTTCAATGTTAGCGACTTTTATTTTTAACATGGCGGTGTCATAGGAGATGCCAATTGTCCGCTCTTGCATCAGCACGCTACCGGTAGAAATACTAGTAGCATCATACTAGTTGAAGGGAAAAGCATAAGTATGTCATTTTGCTCGCGGCGCTGCAACAGTGGCAATGGTCGACAGAGTAAAGCTTTGGCACGCCAAATCAAGAGATCCGAATACGAATCTCAGTGAGCCAATCTTTTATTATATTTTTCATTTTTATTTGTTTCATTTATATCTCTTGTGTAATATTTAAATGTATTGTTTTAAAAAGAACAAAAAATTATTTTTTTTTTAATTTTTTTATGGTATTTGAGTATTTAGGTTTTTTCCAAATCAAATAAAATTTGGCTGCGTTTCTTTGTACATTCCGGATAATCCCATTTCACAGCTGGAATAAACAGAATGCGTTTGAAATATACGTTAACATATCATCAGGAACGTTCTAAAGAATAAGTAGACAAACAAGAATGAAAGAAGAAATGCATCCTTTATGTACAATTTTTATTTTATATTTAAATTGAAATAATTTTTTAAATTAATTTACTTACTTTACTTTAACAACCTCCACGCGCACTCGAACCTGAGATCTCAAAAACAGAATCGGTAGTCTTCACTCGACGCCACAGCCAACATTTGCGATGAAAGAAATTAACCGCATTTTACTNCCGCCGCTTTAGCACATACTAGTTAATGAACTAGTGTTTATATTGGCTGGTTTGGCATTTCACTGTGTAGAACTGGTATAATTATAGTCCATGACGAACTGGTATGATTTCCCCATTTAATACCATTTTTGGAACTAGAATTTCTACCAACTAGTTTACTTTTTTCTACGAGGAACTGGTATAATTATGGTTCATAAAGAACTAGTATGACTTTTATCCTTAAATAATAGTTCATGAACTGGAATTTGTGCATACTGGTTCAGTTTTTCACTACAGGGTACATACAAATGTATGCATGTATGTTGTTCCATACATGAGCAAAGGTGCCATACGGAGTTATACCAGAGAATGTTTCACGTTCTTTGGCAAATTACGCTCTGTTAGCCATAAATTTTACTATGTTT
>NW_016234520.1:0-1164 GCF_001687245.7 Rhagoletis zephyria | reverse complement strand
TTGATTTCCCCCACCTATGATACTGGGCTGAGATGCTACATAATGTAAACAACTAAAAATTATTCGAGGAATATTTTGGAAGGTATGTATCTACGGAAAAGATGACTCAAATCCTTGCGATCTTGCTTTTTCATCAGCTTGGCAGAGAAAACAACCCAGGATGCAGGTGGGTTTATACACTAGGGTGGTCCGAAAATGCATGTGGAAAAGTAAAGTCAGAATTTTTATGCTCTCACCCTCTTGGATTATTCTAATCCGAAAAAACATACCCCTATTTTTTATTTTGAAATCAAAAAATATTTAGAGGTATTAATATGGGAAAAAAAACTTTTCGTAGAAATGACATAGAATTCAAAAAAAAAAAACAATATTTTTCTATCGGAAAACTCTTATCATCTGCAAAAGAGTCCCAATAATAATACCCAATTGTTATTTAACCGTTTTTTTCATCGCAACTGTAATTTATAGGTCCGCCAAAAACCCACAAAAACCCCGAAAAATGCAGTGTGGGGACAAATAAAAACTCGTTAATATTAAAAAATGGTTAAATAAATAATTGGGTATTATTACTGAAATTCTCCAGAAAGAACCAGAGTCTTCCGATCGAAAAACATTGATTTTCAAGAACTCTATACCATTTCTAGGATAAGTTGTTTTTTCCCCATATAAAAATACATGGAAAACTTTGAGCGCTTTGAGCGACCTCTAAATATTTTTTGATTTGAAAATAAAGAGAGTAAGAGAGTATACCCTTTTTCGATATAGAACAATCCTAGGGGGTGAGAGCATTACAATTCCGACTTTACTGTTTTTGGGCCACCCTATTATACACACTATAACTACACTTTGGAATAGCCACGGTTAGAAAGATGTGCATATATCTATGCACATACAATGAGCAAATATACCTCCGAGTAGAAGTGAAAAGACATACAAGAATACACGCCATCCCAAACCATGGAACCTTAGAAAATATTAATTTTATATAACAATTTTTTATGTGAAAATACATATAAACCTAAATCAAAAGCTTCCCTGCAAACCATTTTTTTCAGAGTATTCTGAATTGTTGAGATAGATTAAAGGATTCGTAATGAACTCATCCGATTTTTTGTCGAATTTTCAAAAATAAAATAAACTGTGCACACTTCGATTCTTTTACGA
>NW_016234518.1:0-1164 GCF_001687245.7 Rhagoletis zephyria | reverse complement strand
GTTTGGAAAGGTCTTGGATCTCGTTTACGTTGATGATGTTCCGAAGGCTACTAAACCTGTATTACGAAACCTTCTTTCAAATTATGAACTTTAACGCGCTTTTCCAAATCGGCGAATAAATAACACAGGTCAAAAAAATGGGGAAAAATTTTGGTGCGGCGAATGTTAAAGCTGTTTTGGATACACTTTTTTGAGCTGATTACGAATTCGTAAGTATAAAGTTTCCATCAGCTCCAGATTTTGTGAAAACCGAGGTCAATGTGACACGAAGCTCTATCAAAAAAAAAAAACAACAAAAGGTGATAGAACCTTCCACTTAGGAAGCTAGAATCGTCGACCGAGTAAAGTCCTCCAAATCCTCTTGCATTCTCAGGTCAAAGTTTTTTTTTAATGAAATATTCTAGAAAATTATTCGCCCGAAAATTTCATAGGGGATTTTTTCATACAAAACCTTTATACAAAATACAAAAAAAATCGCGCTTTTGCGCAGTTTTTGAGGCTATCTCCTGAATTTGAGACAATTTGATAATTCTGACTGCGGATTTGGACTCAGCAGGAAAGTAATATATTTGCGTAGTGTTTCGAAAAATGTGAATTTTTTTTGTCTTTAATTTAATGTTTTTTGAGGCTATTCATAAATTTGAGTCAATCTGGAAATTCTGACTCCAGACTCGGATTCAGCGGAAAAAACTTTGAAAAACATTAGCCTAGTGTCTCGACCTAAATTTTGCCTATGTGAAATTCGCATCCGTTGAAGACTCCCTTTGCCTTTACTTCAGTAAGAATATGTTTGCTTTACTATTATTTCTTTTTGGCAGTCTGCTGCATCTACACTAGGGCTGGATGCTCGCACCTTATTAATCGATCAGCGAAGCTTAGTTTCACCTGCTTTCAGCGCGTAATCCTTTCAAATTATTGCGCCCCCAAAACCTGCAGTAAAATTTGCTTTCCTAACAGAAAAAATATTGGCTGAGTAAAGAGTTGATTTTCACCGATCCGGAATCTACAAATCGTTAAAGAATTTCCGTAAATCATTCTCAAACTTTTAATCGTTCGTTGGGTGCCTTTTAAGCCAACATAAGTGTGAGTGCAAAAGTAATGACATAAGCAATAGTACCATCGACATTGTGGAATTCCACTATGCATTTACGCTTCTCTTTTACT
>NW_016234517.1:0-1164 GCF_001687245.7 Rhagoletis zephyria | reverse complement strand
GCAGAAAAAAAGAAGTAATATTTAAATGCAATATTAATGAAGAAGTAGTGTGACTGTGAGTGTATTAATTTGTAGCTTCTGCTTCTGCATCTGCCCAGATTAGATCTACACACGCTGCCTTTTTGAAAGAACATTCTGAAATAGGGAGAGAGAGAGAGAATTTATGAATTTGAAGAATGTTATGGGATGGGATGGAATTGAATTATCAAGTCAGCTCATTCAAAGAACCCTGCTCAGCCAAGTGCGGCTTTAATTAAAACTGCTGAAGCTCACTTTTGAGCTGAAGCATATTTTGACAACTCATTCTCGCTCTTATTTTCCATCTCTCTAATTAGCGCTTGACTCTGGTGAGTTGTTGTTGTTGTTGCCGTTCAAAAGTGTGTTTGAAATCCACAGCCAAAAGTTTACACTTCCGAGAATGTCAATTGAAATGCGTGAAATGGTGGTCGTATGAGTGCGTGTGTGTTCAGCTTCAATTATTACTCGCAGATTTCCTCCTCTTCCTCTTCTTCTTTTTCCATTGCTCGGTCAACTGGCCACCAAACCCTCGTAGACAGACAGTTTGGCGACAGACAGAGACAGTAGAGCACAGTAACCGAAAACAGAGACAGAGACAGAGACAGGCGGCAAGGGTGCACTGTGCGCTCGAATTAAGCTGTCAGACAGATGAGAAGAGCAGAGCATTTCGGTGTCCTCTTGTCCTGGTGGCTGTGGCTGTGGTGGCCTGTGATCTGTTGACTGCACACCACGAGGCCACAGAGTTGTCACAGAGGACAGGAGACAACATGTGCATGCACGCTACACTGACACTGACATGTGTGCTGGTTTGCTGCGGCTGTTTTTGTTTCAGTTCGAAGTTTGCTGGAGGAGGAAGTGAAGGTGCTGCACAACGCCGATCACACACCGCTGATAGCATCCACTGCTGCTGTAGACTGTGCGCATCCTGTGCATCCCATTGTCGTCTTTTTGATCTGCATTTCTTTCTCTTTCTCGGGGTGCTCTTGTTTGGATGCACTTTCCGCCGGTCACAGGTGAGTGCTGCTGCTGCTTTGCATGCTGGTTAATGACCTCCTCCAGCCGTATTGGTGAGTTACGCCTGTGCACCTGAACCAGTGCAGGTAACTCGGTGGTGTACTACCTCATTTTTAGGTAGTGCCGTTTTTA
>NW_016234515.1:0-1165 GCF_001687245.7 Rhagoletis zephyria | reverse complement strand
AGTCAATTTAGCCAACCTTTTTCCGCCTGATCAGCTGCAGCAGTTTGGCTGATGAATTGCAGGTCAATGGAGAAGTCAATCACATAAAATGATAATGATAAAAAGGCATTTGCAAATTAGACCCCGGTAAAATGCAGCAAAAAACTGTTTTATTTTTAATCTACTTTAGAGTTTATGTTTGAGTAGTTTTTTGCAAGAAAAGTTTTTAGGGTAAAAACAGNTAGTTTTTTTGCAAGAAGGGTTTTTAGGGTAAAAACAGTTTTTTGCTTAAAAGTAGTTTTTTCTAGCTTTTCGTCATCCGTCATCGATCTAATCGATTAGTTTTTGGCAGTGGTCAGGGAATTTTCTTTTTCCTATTTTTTTCTCTAGTTAACGGTAATTGTCATCTGAGAGTAAAAGAAAAGAAGGCGACGGTGTCAGTGACTGAATCTAACATTTCCAAAGATTTTTCTCTTTTCTAATATTCCCTTTTCACCCTCACATTTTCAACTGAGACAAAAAGCAGAACCTGAAGGAAACGGTCAGTACGGCAAAAAAGATCGATAGCCAAACAAATGTGTGTGTGTCTTGCCCACTTCACGTTTTGTATTGAAAAAAAGAAGGACATTAGAAAAATATAAAGCTGTAGCCCATTTGATCTGCTGCTATTTATCGGGAAAAAAAATACAAAAAAACTGGCTAGATAAAAAGCCAAATTAGCTATAAATAAGAAAAAGAAAAAAAAGAATCTATAAATTGCAAACAAAAAAAAGATTTTTAAGCAAATAAAAATGACCAGTGGCAGCTGATGATTATCATCATCATCAGCAACAAAATTGAGAATGAAAAGCCAACAAAATTAACAATGCGGTTTTTAAAAAATAAAAAATGTACAATGTAGTTTTCCTAAACTTGCTATACAAAATGAACAAAATATAAAAAAACCAAGCAACAAAAAAAGTAGACTAAAGCAGACAAATGAGACACATGCAAACGGGCGTACGTGAACTTTTACATTAGCTGCTGCTTTAGTTTAACTTTTTTTCTGGCAAAGAGGAAAAAAATTCTCGGCCGAGGTGGTCAAACTGGCAACAAAATGGTAAAATACTAAACTAAACCAAACAAAGCAAATCGGCAAGTAGCAGCATCTAGGCTTCATTGAGATGAATTGAAAGCCACACAAATG
>NW_016234514.1:0-1165 GCF_001687245.7 Rhagoletis zephyria | reverse complement strand
AAACTTTAATTCAAAAATAAATTGAAATAGCGATGCCACCTATTTTAATTAAATTTAAGTGAATAAAATGTGTAATCGAAGCGGAATATTTTGGTATGGCATCAAAGAAGTTTAAATTTGTTTCAAACAGTTAAATTTAAAAAAACATCAATAGGGTTGCCATATACACACGTATAAAAGTTTAAAAAATTTTTAATTTGAATGATGTGAGACATTTCACTATGGATATTTAAGGAAATTAATTTAAAACAATTTGTTTTAAAAGTACATACTTTTAAACAGAGTTGCCACCTACATATGTGCATACATATATATTTGCAAACAAAACTAAAAATTTAATTGATGAGTTAAAAAAAAGATGGCAAAATTAATATAAGTGAAAACTTAATTAAAATGCAAAATTTTATTAAGGGGTTGCCACCTTTAAAAGAAAAAAATATGATAACAAATTAATGATGGCAACAAAAGCGAATTGGCTTGTGAAAAATTTAAATAAATACAAAATGCCGTAGTAGGGTTTCCATTTTTGTACAATAAGCTGGTTCACAAAATTATTTTCCGACAAAGGCTTCGCAGCACCTTCCAAAATTTTTCTTCTTGTCGAAATAGGTGTTGACACTAAACTTCACGTCTCTAAGTATAAATGTAGAGGACGCTCATGAAATTTTCATATTTTGTTCTTGAAGTATTTTCTACACAAATTCACAAAACAATTGGTAAAGTAACCTAAGAGTATTTCCAATTTAAATTTGCTGGAAAAATATAACAAGCTTCAGTTTTCATTGCTACAGTAGCTGTTTATAAAAAAGCGCCAATACTTTCGTCATTTTCAAAGTGAATTAGTAGCGCATTTTAAGATCATCGAGCGCCCTGAATTGGTTACAGTAGAAAATTTAAAGTTCGTATAGATGTTACTAATACCAGAGGAAAAACCTGAGAGGGTGCCCCGCTTTCTACGATGACAGTTTTTTTCCCATACAAAACTTGAACCACTCTAATGTACATATTTAAGTAAATAATATATTCTAATTAAATACATATTTCCAATGTTTTCACTGCAGCAAAGTTCGCCTTCTTTTATCTTTTCTCCTGCCGTTTACCCATTTTCTCTCCTCTTTTTCTCTCCCTCTCTCATTTACAACAGCATGGAGCACACCTTTCGCGA
>NW_016234513.1:0-1165 GCF_001687245.7 Rhagoletis zephyria | reverse complement strand
TTTTTTTTTTGTATATTTGTTGTAACATATAAAATAAACACTACTCCTGATAATGCTAAAAAAGCATCAGCGAAACGTCGTTTAAAAAGTGCAATAAAGTGGTTTTATTCGCACGCATACTCAAAAGATCAGACTAGCCTACGAACATGAAATAACATAACAACTTTTATTGAAAATGAGATCAAAATTGCCAAAATATGTCTATATTTATGTTACGGAACAAAAGTTTATCAACGATTTTTAACTTCAATTTAATTGAATTTATTTGCCATGCTTTGATAAATGTCCTTTAGAACATCAAAAGATAAACTAGGTACCGCCGGCTTTTATTCTTACAGTAATGTATGCATAAGTGAAAACTATCGGTGACCATCTATACTATCTATAGAGCCATCGATAGTTTTCCAGCTCTACCTAAAATACAAACTCTATCGCTTAAATCAGCTCTCAAGAAAAATCACAAGAAATATTTTTTTTTTCTGTAGAAATAAAAGAGAGAGAAGTTCTGCGCTAAAATACTTCCGTCCCCTCTTTTCCGGCAACACAGAAAAGAGAGTTCTTCTTCCTCTTTCACTTCTTCTTCATCTTCCTCTTCCTCTTCCTCTTCTGAAGAAAATTTCTTTTCCATTTCTTTTGCGTTATTTTATATGCATTTTTCGTTTTTCTTGAAGGCTCTTAAAAGTTTAACTGCCTACAATTATGCAACGCATACTCACTTACTGTTGTTTTTTGTACCTTACAGCCTAAAAGAGTTTACCACTGATATGTACTTAACAANAATGTTTGAGTTCTTTGCTAAATTTATGTAAATAAAGTGCAAATTTATGAAGCTTTAAAAAGTTTATTTATTTATTATATACTGTACATAAAACTTGCATAAATGTATTTTAAAGAGCATATTATCTGAAGAGATTTTCTAATGATTTATCTTTAGAAGTATAACTGCCAGCAAAAAGGTATAGCTTTATTTTAAATAATAATAAAATATAAGTTCGAGTATTTTGGATTTCAAGTGAAACAGAAAAAATGAGTACTCTTTATATGCCCACTCACATCAGCTCACGCCGATGCTTTCTGTCCTTTTCCTGAGCCTCTGCTTAGACGAGAATGAAGAAAACATGTAGTCGATTCACTTCTACAAAAAAAAAAAAAACAAACAAAACAG
>NW_016234512.1:0-1165 GCF_001687245.7 Rhagoletis zephyria | reverse complement strand
TAATGTTCGGCTCCGCCCGAACTTAGACTTTCTTACTTGTTAATGTTTGCGAATGCGAATGTGTAGGTACATGGGCAGAGAGTCCACTCAAATATTGTTAAAATGGCGTTAGGTCTATCTAACCAGGGTGCGGACAATAACCGGCTTTTAGCTTCAGTTGCTAAACGTTAAGTAGTATATCAAGCAACATTGATGGGCCTTCAACAAGTACTGCTAAAACTCTTATAAGCCATCTAGAAATAATTTTTGATAACCTCCAGCGAAAGCGAAGGCTCGGATGTAGAATCTGGATACATGAAAAATGTGAAATTAAAGCTCAATTGAAGACCTATCTTAAAAAAAAGCGAGCTCATCTCGGCGAAAATCCTCTCGATTGGTGGAAATACGAATGCAATACGAATTCTCTCATTTTTGTTGCAAAAAAGGCATAGTACAACATATTCTTATTCCGTATTTCTTTTCACATTTATTTGAGAACTCTGAATCTGATGTGCCAAGTGTCAAGTGCAACAACGCGCAAGGTTAAGGGTCAAGTGTCTGTCAAATGAGATGGGTTGCCTTTACATTTGATATTGTCGCATGGTAAACAAACATGATGGGTATTACCATGTTTACCAAAAACAAAAAAAAAGTGGGTACATTTATCTATTGAAAATTGGTTGAAACGAACCTTTCAATCTTTATAGAAAGTGGTTCGGTTTTCGGTTCGGATCAAACATTTGTGGAAAATTTCGGTTCGGTNTCGGTTCAAAACCGGTTCACGTCCCTGTTTTAAACACAGCATGTAAACTTCATTATTTTCTCTTCAAAGTATTTTTGTAGATTGTGCTCTCCATGCATGACAATTTTCCCAAATCGGTTGACTTTGATGGTCATATCAAAATCGCTTCCTTTTTCAGTAACGTCAGAACATAAATTTCGAAGACAAATACACCGACATTAATTCAAATTCAAGTTTCCATTATTTTCATTTCTCATAAGTACTGCTATATGCTCCCTTATACCACAAAAAAATTTTTACTTATAATATTTTTGTCGGCAAAAAAATTTAAAAGAAACGTCCGAACATAACGTCCGCAACGCTGGGATTTGCCCATATGCGAGCCTCTTAGAACCCGCTACATGGGAGAAAAGGCAGCAAAATTATATTTTTTGAAATATAATG
>NW_016234511.1:0-1165 GCF_001687245.7 Rhagoletis zephyria | reverse complement strand
ACTTGAGGTCAATGAACTCGGAATTGAAAATTGTTCAGACAAGAAGATGCACATATCATACTTTAAGATCCGAAAATGTAAAAGGCTTTATCTACGTTCGGCTAAACAACTTTTTTTTTTACTATATGTATAAATCACAGCTTTTTTGGCGCCTGCTCCACATTAATTTCCATGGTAAATAATAACAATNTATCATACTTTAAGATCCGAAAATGTAAAAGGCTTTATCTACGTTCGGCTAAACAACTTTTTTTTTTACTATATGTATAAATCACAGCTTTTTTGGCGCCTGCTCCACATTAATTTCCATGGTAAATAATAACAATATTTAAATGCCGCTTTTCAGAACATTTTCAAGCTTTTTGGTCAATAATGATGGCAATAAAAGAAAAAAGGTCAACAAAATAGTGCGGGCGCTATAATCAGAGAAAAGATTGTGTTCAAAGAGAGTCCTTAAAATGCCAATTTTCGGGATTTCCAAAATCCTGGCTATAGTTGACATTTCCAAGTTCAGTGGGTACTACTGTGATTTATTGAACTCTGCCAAACAACCTCAAACAATAAGAAGAAGGACATATATCTACAAGTGTCCGTCTACTTCATAAAGGGTTCTCAGAATAACCAATTTCCGTTCAGAAGCGGCGCTGAACTGTAGATTTATACATTTATGAGACAATATCAAGATGCAGACAACAAATTGAAAGAGAATTTATTTAAAAATAACACTTCGATATACAGGCCTATTCTGAAGGTGTCCGAACATTTGCAACCGAAAATTGTACTAAGAAGAGTAAATTAAGTTCCAATATAACTTACCGATTACAAATTTTCTGTAACCAGCGAACCAGCGCAGTATAGATCTGTTAGAAGGTTTTTAGTTTTTTTTTTTAAGAAATACACCCGCATATGGTCCTACTTTATAAACCTAAAACTTCACAAAAGCGGCAAAAAACTTTTTAAATTTACATCGGAAGAGCTTGCAATATATTTTTATATTCCAATACTTGCCCTTTTAGTTTAACTATAAACAACGCCAATGGAATACTATCAATTTACTTAAAAACATCTTTCCCTTTTCCCTGTCTTTTGCAGCTGCTAGGCGCCAGCTGCGCGCTCATCCTAAGCTTCACATACGCTCACCCGCCCGAGGGTGTGTGGAAGAAGA
>NW_016234510.1:0-1165 GCF_001687245.7 Rhagoletis zephyria | reverse complement strand
CTGGCTTGCTGCTGCTGCTACTTTTACACAGTTCAACTGTCATGTCTCAAACTTAGCGCTACCACCCCCGCTTTCACCCCGGCTTAACGCAATTACTCTTTCAGTCTCGTCACAGCCTTCTTCGAACTTTGGTTTTTTGTTGCTGTTGTTGTTTGCTGAGTTTATTATCCCTTTTGATGCATGTTTTTATGATTAAGTAGTGCATTGTTTCAGCATTTGTATGCAGAAATGATTTAAATTTTTCTAATTGATAAAGTTTTCACATGCATGTATACTAGGGTGGTCCAAAAATGTATGTAAAAAAAGTAAAGCCGGAATTTTTATGCTCTCACCGGCTAAGATTGTTCTATACCGAAAAAATATATCCTTATTTTATTAGTTTGAAATCAATATTTAGAGGTCGCTCAAAGCCCTCAAAGTTTTCCATGTATTTTATATGAAAAAATAACAACTTTTCATAGAAATGCTATAGAATACTTGAAAATAAATATTTTTCGACCGGAAAATTCTGTTTCTCTTCAAGAGATTCCCAATAATAATACCCAATTGCTTTTTTTAACAATTTTTCATAGTAACTAAATTTTATAGTCCGCCAAAGCTCATAGAAAATGCCAGACAATGCAATGGGGAATAAATAAAAAATCTTTAATATTAAAAAATTGTTAAATAAACAAATGGATATATTTATTATTGTCTCCTAAAGAGAACCAGAGTTTTCCGATCGAAAAATATTGATGTTCAAGGATTCCATACCTCTAAATACTTTTTGATTTCAAAATAAAAATTAGAGGTATATTTTTTCGATATAAACCAATCCTAGCGGGTGAGAGTAATAAGATTCCGACTTAACTTATTTTTGACCACCCTAATGTGCACACACACATGCTTATACAACTTTTTCTGAGTACTTTTACCAGTTTTCTTAATTATGCTTATCCTATTTCCTGTTTATTAATATCCTTTTATTAAATATGTGCCTTCACTGTTTGATTTTGTGCTTTATTTAGAAATTTCCGTTGTTATTGAAAAGCTTATTCTTGTCGATTAAAATGATTTTGTAATTTAAAGAAGTTAATTACAAATCTCATACGATTAAATGAAAGCTTTTCTAGTTGAAAGTTTGTAAAGCTACAAAAAGTTTAATATAGTACAAGGATTTTTTTTT
>NW_016234507.1:0-1165 GCF_001687245.7 Rhagoletis zephyria | reverse complement strand
GATAAATCAAAATCTGATCAGCAATTTGAAAGGAGATAAACGGTAAAATTAAATAATTTCGAAAGCGTGACTCCATAAGGCCGTATAAGCTGGCGGTGTTAAAAAGGCTATTTCGAATTCAGTTCCAATTTTTTCTATACCAGTGCATACAATAGGAATATAAGCACCGTTAGGTGTTTGTTTTTCAACTTTCTGGTACGCTTTTAAATCTTATAACCCATTGACAAAGCACGAGTTTCAAAAAAGACCCGCTAGACGAGCCACGCTGCACTTAGTGATTGCAGCTGCAATTGCATAATGGCAGATTGCACNCTTAGTGATTGCAGCTGCAATTGCATAATGGCAGATTGCACTTAATTTTGGTGAGGGAAATAAGCTGATTTTTAAGCATTCAGTTGTAGCAAGTGCCGATGGAACTTGAGTTAAAAGTACAGTTCGATCAGCTATTTACAATTAAGTTGTGTACACACAGTGTCGCTTGCGATAAAATTGTAGGAACTCAAATGTGTAAACAAAGCAAACGATAAAATTCATTTTGCTTTTTTTCCGTAACAGTAAATATTCAGTTTGTGAAAAAGTTATATATTAAAGAATTGGGTATTATTATTGGCAAGGGACGTGAACCGGATGAAAAATTTGGTCGGTTCGGTTCAGCGGTTCGAACCGTTTTTGCACTCTTGGATTGGTTCGTCAAAGCGGTTTTTTTGGTCTTTGAACCGGGGTTTCGGTTCGGTTCAAGGGTTCAAAAAACAAAAAAAAATAACGAGCAAGTTTAAGTGTCAAGTGTCAAGTGCAACAACGCGCAAGGTTAAGCGGTCTGTCAAATGAGATGGGTAGGCAACCCATTGATATTCTCACATGGTAAAAAAACATGGTAGGTATTACCATGTTTAACAAAAACAAAAAATAGTGGGTACATTTATCTATTGAAAATTGGTTGAAACGAACCTTTAAACCTTTATGGAAAGTGGTTCGGTTTTCGGTTCGGATCAAACATTTGTGGAAAATTTCGGTTCGGTTAATGGTTCAGTTAATTAATAGAAAAAAGCGGTTTTCCGGTTCAAACCCGGTTCGGTTCAAAACCGGTTCACGTCCCTGTCATTGGTTATTGAAGAAAAACGAAGTTTTCCGACCAAAAAATATTGATTTTCAAAAATTCTATACC
>NW_016234506.1:0-1165 GCF_001687245.7 Rhagoletis zephyria | reverse complement strand
AATAATGTCTAAATGCACAGATTCCATATGCGCAATTTCGGTGCCCCGATTTTTTTGCGTCGCTCCTTTCACATCTCTCTGTGAAATCGGCAACACTCTGAGGCAATGAATTAAAATTTCACGCGTTATAGCCACAAAATAAATTGCCAATATTTTTGCCAAATTATTAAATAAAAGCGATAAGTTACCACAGAGTATGTACGCGTAGAGAGGGAGAGAACAAAAGAGAGAAAGAGCATAAAAGAGGCAGAATAAAGCGGTAAAAGTATTTAAAAGTACTTTTTTAATCAGGGACATTGCACTGAAAAATTTTTTGAGGGGCAAACACAAACAAAAGAAACCCTGATGTTCTGACTATTATTATATTTACTTATATTTTCCGTATCAAATTTTTCTATTTTTTTATGAAAATGTATGCAAAAAATTTAAAATTTTTCAAATCGATTTCTTTGAAGAATTCAGTAAGCAGTTTTGTATGAGGTGATTTTTCAATCTTTGCAAATTACTGATACACCTTTAGCAGTTTAAGATGTGATTCAAAAGGATGGTCGGATATTTCAGCATAGCATGATGGTTTTTCTCCTAGCATGTTTGTCAATATTTGGAGCTGTGGATTTCAGTAAGATGATTCAAAATCATCTGCACAAAGTTCCAGTTCTCAAAGTGTCTTCAGCAAGACAAGTGTCTGCATCAAGAAGAATATTTTCTGTTTGACTCCAAACTCAAAAAGTTATTCCACATCCAACTTGTTAGCATCATTCATAGCCATTCCAGATGGAGGTCTTGTATGGTTTGAATCTAAAGTCTCACTGCTTTTTTCGCACCCGTGGCTGTTAATTTAGTACTCTGAAGAACGCGAGTAGGCTGTTCGCAGGGACCAAACATTTCGATACTCGGGATAAGGTTTTCTGTCTGGCGTGTGATGGCTCCTGGTTCGTCTGATATTAATTTTAATGAGGGTATTCATCTAACCTTATAAATGCATTGTAAATCGTATAAACTTGTAATTAGGTAAACCTTGTAAATGAACTGTTAAAATTTCTATGGAAACTCGTTTACACATTTCTCATAAATTTCTCCAGCGACTATTGTCGCAAGTGTAAACGGATGTATATGCTTGATAAAGTTATCGGTTTAGTTGAATACCAATAATGTTTTTTTTTTT
>NW_016234505.1:534-1165 GCF_001687245.7 Rhagoletis zephyria | reverse complement strand
ACTCTTCATACATTCACTCACTCGGACTTGCTCACATTCTAATGAGCTCCTGTTTTTGCAACGGATGCAAGAGGAAGAGGAGGAGGAGGAGGGGGAGGAATGAAGGGAATGCTTGCAATTTGCAGCCCACTGACTGAGTACAATCGGAGAAAAATAGAGGGATTGACTGAATTAATTGCCGACACACACTGCCTCACTGTGTGCATTCGTCAATTAGCAATTGCCAATTAACGGGGCACTCTTGTTGCAGTTGAGTGTATGATTCGTACTTCTTTTTCCTCTTCTTCTTCTTCTGTTTGCTGCTCGATGTTCCCTTTCAGTCCTGTTCAGTGTTGTTCTGCCTCCGCTAATTGTCTCCTCATTCTCTTCACTTTTTTGTTGTTGCAAATATCCTTGCTGAAAGATCTGGGCGACTGCTGCTGCTGTTGCTGCTGCTGCCGTTGTTCTCTGTCTGCCAGGCGCGTAGTTAGCTCATTAGTTTGAGGCTGGGAATGATGGGAATGATGGTGGTGGAGGCTACAAGTCACTGCTGGTCAGTCAGCACTCTTGCCTGGCTGCTTGATGATAATGGCTGCTGCTGCTGTTTCTGCTAAAACTGGTGACATGCACCAACTCCCCAACTGCTTTATGC
>NW_016234505.1:0-520 GCF_001687245.7 Rhagoletis zephyria | reverse complement strand
TGATGATTTGGGGGTGGCGACCGTTTCGGCCCACCAATTTAGTGTACGCACAAAATGGCGGCGTGCTTGCTTGCCAAGTGCCTTTTTTCCAAGTGCTTGTATGTATGAGTATGTATGAGTGTGTCTCTGTCTGTCTTGGCGGTTTTCAATTGATCAGCCTCCTCTCTTTCTCCTCTCTTTTTTCCGAACGTCAATCGATAATATCGAGCCTACGGCAGCGGCAGCGGCTGCTCTGGCCAATTGAACTCCGCTAGTTGACTGCCTGCCTGGCTCTGACGCATCGATTATGTCCATTTTTAAATTGAGTACTTTTTTCCAGCGTTAAGAATTGACGGCGGCGGCGGCGGTTCTGATTCTGTTGCCTAGCCTCTGTTGGTGGTGACGATGAAAATGGAGCAAAAAATGGCCACCAGAAGTAGTGTGAGTGTGTGTGTGTCGGCAGACGGCAAAGACGAAGAAAGAGGAGGAAGGGGAGAAAGAAAGATAGGCTGACAATGAACGCAATTATTAATGAATTGAC
>NW_016234504.1:0-1165 GCF_001687245.7 Rhagoletis zephyria | reverse complement strand
GCTAAATGTGCTTTTACGCGTAAGCAAAAACAGCCCATAAGTCTGCAGTGTGCGGTGGCTCTTAGTCATTATTGTGAATGGATGTTGGTAGCCTTTGCATCTAACTTCACCTGCGCGCCCATTTTGATTTCTGCTAACGGCTCGAGAAATATCTTTGTTCATATCGAATTTGTTAACAAAGGAAAGAACTGTTACTTGTATTTGCATACAAGCACGGATGAAACGTTAAATTCAGAACAACTGTTACAGCTTGCGTTTTAAAATGGATTTCGAAGATGCTAAAGAAAATATACAACCACTGGCAGCAGGACGTAATGCCAGTATATTGCATGCATCCCTGCATGTAGAGTCTGCGCAAGAACTACTATCTCAACGTCGAGAATTGGAAAAGGCCATTCAGGGATACACCGGCAATGATCCGCTAGAACCATGGTATGCTTATATTGGTTGGATTGAGCAAAGCTTTCCCTCAGGCGGCAAGGAATCGGGATTAGAAGAGGTTCTTACAAAGTGCTTGTTACGTTTTGAGAATGAGGCACGCTATTTCCAGGATAGGCGTATGATTAAGTTGTACATGAAATTTGTGAGTACATATGTGGTTTCTCGTTATTGAAGTGTTGCTAATTTGTTCTTCCGTATGTGTCACAGATTGATAGCCATCCTCATCCCATGGAATGCTATCAACAGTTATTCAACGCTGGCATTGGAACAATGATAGCAGATTTTTATATTTGCTGGGCATATCATTATGATTTATCCGGTAATTCACGCAAGGCGGATGAAGTGTTCCGCCGAGGGATTGCGTGTCGTGCACAGCCTTTGGCGGAATTACAAGAGGCTCATCAACATTTTGGATTCTCTGTGGCCCAGCGTTTAATGTATCAAGATGATGAAGGTGTGAAAGAGAATACCAAACGACAATTTGAGGAAAGACGTTTAGCTTTAACATCGTTGCGCGGTCATCCGCGAAAAGCGACTGTAGGTAGCACACGCACTGGTAGTGCGGTTAAGAACTATGCGCCTGGAAAAGTGCAGGTACATACATACATACATACAATTTTCACAATACATATATCTGTGGTCATAAGAAGTAACCGCCTAAGTCGACTTAAGAAAGAAATGAGTTATATATGCCATCGTATTCTGCAACTACTATTCCATGTGT
>NW_016234502.1:0-1165 GCF_001687245.7 Rhagoletis zephyria | reverse complement strand
GAAGCGTCCATCAATAGGTTTAAGAAGTAGAAAGTAAGAATGTAAGAGTGAGTCGAAGTAAAGAAGTTAGCCGAACTACACGCTATTGTAGCCTTAGCCGTTTAAGTGAAATTTAATTAAATAAAACTGTTTTCGTAAATTATATCTAACTACAATCGAGTGCGTTTTAATAGTACTACAAATTGGGGACTCGTCCGAGATTTGAATTTTCGGAAAAACTAAAGCGCGTAGTAAAGGAAAAAATAAAGTTTAANTCAGGAAAAAGACAAAACGAACTAAATAGCAAAGAACAAGTAAGAAAATATATAAACGACGGTTATTTTAAATTGAGGTAGCTTGCACAAAGGTGAGAGTGAGAAAAAGAACACAACGAATTTAAATTACAAAAGAAAATAAATAAAGAAGCGACGGGTATTTCAAATCGTGAAAAGGCACGCAAAGAACGAGTGAAATGAAAAACAGTGAAAAATAAAGCGATAGTTATTTCAAGTAAACGAAATAAACACGAAAATTAGAGCGAGAACGAGCAGTAGACGATTGCGATAGGAAAGAAGTGTGTGTGAAAAGTGCCGCACGCAGACGTAGTGGAAAAAAAAGAAAGAACAAACAAAGACAATTTGAGTGTAAAGGGGAAATCGCAACACGAAGAACGATACGAGCAAAGTAGAGAAAATTCAAAGACACGAAAATCAAAACGACGAAAAGTGAAGAAATACCGCACGTATAAAGCGGCAAAAGCGCAAATAAACAAACGAGACAAATAATAAATGCAATAGTGAAAGGCAACGAGCAGCAAAAAGCAAAATCAGAGCAGCAGAATCAGCGAGGAGTAATAACGAGCGAAGTGAAAGAGGCGAAGAAAAGCCGAGCAACAGAAGGCGATCAACAGAAGCAGCGTAACAGAGGAACGTGAGCGTATAATTTTTGTTTGTCTTTATTTGTAATGAAATTGTATTTGCACTATTTTGCTGGTTGTGTACAATAGTTGTATGTGTAGCTTTTTGCTTTACGCAAATGTATATGTGTAGGCATTTCCTATATTTGTAAACACTACTCGGATTCAAGCAAACGAAAACAAATTAAAGTATTTTTAAGTTTTGTACTTTTTAACCTACGTTTATAAATATTGACGTTTGAAGAGAAATATTAATTCGTGTAATTTACA
>NW_016234501.1:0-1165 GCF_001687245.7 Rhagoletis zephyria | reverse complement strand
GTTTCAACAACAATAAATGTGCAGCATGGTTACTGTTACTGCATCCACTACTCGTATGTTTATGGCGCCATTGTATGCATGTATTTTTGTTGCTGCTGCTCATAGCACTCACTGCTGTCAGTGTTATTGCTACAATGGTTTCCGTTGCCATTGCCGCCGCTGCCGTTGTGTCGTTAATTTTACAAATGGCCACCTGATGACATCGCAAATGGCAGATAAATCAAACGCACTTACAATAACTACCGTTTGAACAAGTATGCTGCTTCCATTTTGTCATACTCTTCGCACAGGTGTTTTGCACTGGACACTGTATTGTTGGTTGTATGTATTGCAGTGGAGCTTCCTAGATGTTTCCTGCGTTTTTATGTAAATTTACTCGCTTTTTATGACATCAAAAGGTTAGTGATCGTTTCGTTTTTGTTTTTAGTTGGTTAGTTTTCGCAAATGTTCACTGGCATTTTTTATATGTCTTTTATTTTTATTTTTTTTTTCATTCTGCTTTTTGGAACAAATTTTATTTTAGTATAGCTTCTCCTGCCCATTTGTTGCATCGCATAGCATTATGAAACGCTCTTTAGTGGGAACGCCAAGATTTTCAAATCTATGTGTTTCAGAAGTTGCAGTAGTTTTATTTTTGAATAGGGTTGCCGCTTGTTTATTAAAAATACAACAACAATAAAAAAAGGTGTGCGCTGAGTTTATGAGACAAAATATATATGTATGTATGTAACGTAAGTTTCACTTCTCCAGTGTGCCCCAGGCGCATTTGTATGGGGAACGAGGCAGTCTAATGTACGTATATACATGCTTACAAATATACATATGTATTATGATTATCACCATTTATTTCTAATGGTGGGAGCTCTCCTCATTACATCCAAAATAATATCGAACAACTCGGCGTTAAAATTAATGAGCTTACTATTTTTCACTCGCAAAGAAGCCGTGAAATGTAATTGCTTCTTTGAAATAAATCTTTATTACCTTCTTGTACAGATTTCGAATGGCTATCGCTTCCACGCACTGCTTACATACATACTTGTACGCAGAAATGGTTAATTAATGGCTTGTGCACAATTTCAATAATACCGTTTTTTTTTGCAACACTGCGCTGCCACAGCAACTTATTAATATGCAATGCTTGCAACATGTTGCTATTACAATA
>NW_016234500.1:0-1165 GCF_001687245.7 Rhagoletis zephyria | reverse complement strand
TGTTTTACAACCACTTTTTACTCACTTAAATAAAGAGCTTATTAAAACTGAAAATAATTTAAATTAGAATTAAATAAAAAAATAAATTAAAGTTAGTTTCCACTTAAATGAGGTTGGAGAACCGCAGCCTAAGAGGTATATGTATAAATATGTATATCAAATTAAAGAGAACGAAATTCTCTATCGAATGAGAAAAAACTGGTTTTCGAGAAATATTGACTTAAAAAAAGGCTTAATTTGAACTTTGACCTTTAGTAATTGTTGTAGTTGTTGTTTCCCAAAAATAATATACCGCTACGCTCACCTCAGTGACCTCTTACGATGCCCATATAAACTTTTTAATTTGACAATTGTGGGTATTCTGCATTTATGCCTATTTGCTCTTTAATGGTACTTCTCTAGTATAAGGTACAACTGCTAAAAAAGGTCCGAAAATTTCGACGCGTTTCGGACCCCGTATTAGCAATCCGGGTGGAAGGTTAATATTATTAGGAATGTAAAAGTTATTAACGAAAAACTTTTGTTAAATTTAGCTCTTTTCTTTCTTTTATGTGGATCGATAGAGATCATTGAGGTGAGCGTAGCGGTATAATTTTTTTTTGGAAACAACAACTACAACAATTATTAAAGGTCGAAGTTCAAATTAGGAATTTTTTTAAATCAACATTTCTGGAAAACTTGTTCATGAATTTTAAAGATGGTCATTCAATAGAGAATTTAATTCTCTTTAATCTGATATGCATGTGTTATATACAAATTTTATAGTTTTCACAAGAATCGAATTAATGTGGAAAAAAGTATACAGTGTTTTTGCATATAACTTCTTTCTGTGTAGGCGGCCTTTGGCCACCCTTATGGATTGTTACTCTCACTAAGTAGAATTCTCCCTTATGTATTGTCGGAAAAGGAGGCCGAAGTATTTTCTGCGCAGAACTTCTTTCTGCGTAGGCGGCCTTCGACCGAACTTATGGATTATAACCCTCACTAAGCAGAATTTTCCTTTCTGTGTTGCGACGAACAGGGGCTAAACACCTTTCTGAGTAGGCGGCCTTGGGCCGCACTTAGTATAATCCCTAACCTAATTATAACCCTCACAGAGTAGAATTCTCCTTCCGTTTTGCGAAGAAAAGGCGCTGAACCCCTTTTGCAGGCAACCCCTTTCTGC
>NW_016234499.1:0-1165 GCF_001687245.7 Rhagoletis zephyria | reverse complement strand
GTACAATGCGATCTATTTGTGCCATATTAGAGTACTTACAAAATACTTACCTGTAACGCCTCAAAACCAGCTTATTGTTGTCCATCATTGCTGGTGTTTGTTGGGATCCCTATTCGATGTTTATCGGGTTGTTTTGCCGAGAGGTGGGCCCTCCATGGAGTTAATCCCTTGGGATAGTTTTGTGATACTCTGATGATATGCAGAGTAGAATATGGACATTTGCTATGTTAATTGGACTACATTTTCTGTATTCATTTCGGTTAATTTTGGTGTATGTACTCCATGGAGTTGACCTAAATCGCCTTGGGCCCACTGTAAACACAGGTACAGCTTCCATTGGTATCTTGGCAAAAGAAAGAGCAAGAGTTTACTCCCGTAAGCAATAACATGACGCTGTAGTAATTCCTCAAAAAGTGAGGAATTTTGGGTGCGCTTGAGTATTTTTTTGGAGGATTTTTATTTTGAGGAATTTTATCTATATATTTGCAGATTACAAATGCAAGCATGTTTTACACAACGGAGTACGCTCGGTAATTTTTTGAACAAAAAGCTTTCCGAAGTTTTATAAAGAGCGAAATACACCGCACAAGCGGCTTGCCAATCATTCTTCAAACCTACTTTTCCCATTTCGCCAAACATCATGCAAACTTGACTCGTTCAAGCAAAGAATTTCCGGTTTCTTCCGGTTCACAATGTAAAAGTGTTTGGTTTTCTTCGATTTTTCTCTCTTGCCTCCCCAGTCATGAGACGCTTTTACCATACACAACGTAAGCGGTTTGATCAAACGTCAACATAACGGCCAGAAAATCAAAAAATTTTACTATTTGTTCACATATCCCTCAAACGGCTTGTCAAACCTTCAAGCACCCCCATACACAACATATATAAATAGCTTTAAGCAAAGGTATATTTCGTTTGGTTTGTCAAACCGCTTGTGTGGTCGCTCATGATTTGCTGCTAAATATTCAAAATGTTATCGATATTTTTTTTTATTCCATCGTTATATTTATTAACTTTTTTGAATTTGCAAAATCTCGATAACGAGTAGAGAGATTTCGCCTTGTTCGATCACAAGAATATTCATATTGATTCTTCATTAGATCCAGAAATTTATAGGAAAGTTTGTGAATCAGAAGATTCTTCAGGTTCATATAAGTTTCCCAAT
>NW_016234498.1:0-1165 GCF_001687245.7 Rhagoletis zephyria | reverse complement strand
CAGATTCAACGAGATATTCCGAGATGTAGTCACAATGAGGAATGTATCTTAGTGGAAGCCAGTTGGTATCATCTTCGCCAACATTTCCTCTTCGAGGGAATAGCACAAGGCGCAGGATATTCTGTTCAGTGTCTGCATTATGAACAAATAATTAAGCTTAAAACTGGACGGATTAAGTTTAAACCGGGACCGTAGTCATTATAAGTAAAATAATTTAGATCGGTGGCATCCATAAAATATTTTTCCTGTAAACTAGTGTAATAAGAGTTTTATGTTTTCACTCAAAATAAATTATTATTACTATTTCTATACCATAAAAAAATTATTATAATAATTATTCAGTTTTATTTTTCTACATAAAAATTATTATATATAAAACTTAACGGGCCATACAGACGTACCACGCACACAAGAGGTTGATTAAAATTTTAAAAATAAGAACTACTTTCTGCCCTTCATTTATTCATATTAAAACAAATAAAATTAAACAGTTCTCTTTATTTAATTATTTTTAACTTCTAATAAAAATAACACATTATCCATTAAACCATATTATTGCCATTTAAAAATTACACATCTAAATTCTAGCTGTTATATTATTAAATAATTATACGTTTAATTGGCCAGACCAAAGTGCCTCATCATAGTCATCCGAGCAGTAACGATTGGAGATAAGTACCGAATCCGTGATTAGCGCGAGCCATGGCGTATTAATAATTATATCATTACACAATGGTGTAAGCATGGGTGTAAGCCAAAAACAAATAAAAAAATAAGTTCATTGGCAGTTGCTAAATTTTTATCTGAAACGCAACTGAAAAATCATTAGTTGTAGAAGGTGATGATGATGCTGGTGTGCATTGCTCCAATAATCTGTTGGAAGAAACGCAAACAAAAAGACTGGTTAAAGTCTGATAACATAAATGTGTTGGATTTAACAATTTCCTACTTGGATCTTGCTTATAACACCGCTGATGAGACACTGCTCCAGTAACCAACTCTGAAAACCTCTTGTGAGAAAAATATATTAGTTTAGTGAATGCTTTAGTTTGCGAAACTTACCTGGAATTCTCTTGAATAAATCGCTGCTGTTTTGGGATTAATAGCTCAACCCATGATACAAAAAAGAAGGTAGTTTCAATAAAGAACTTTTTTCAATTTTTCC
>NW_016234497.1:0-1165 GCF_001687245.7 Rhagoletis zephyria | reverse complement strand
CTGCATTAATTTCATAGTTAACATCGTTCTTCTTCTTCCTCTTCTTCTCCCAGCCGCTACGCACTACTTTGGCTTGTCACAATCATCCCTTATCATTTAGGGATTAAGCCATAGCAGCAGGGTAAATTCAGCAGCAGCGATAGCAAATTCTTCTTCTAATTCATTGTCAGTTTTGCATAAAAGTCTTAAATAGTCTAAAGTCTTAAGACAATCAACTGCATTTATTTGGGAATTTGTAAATTTGATACCCATATCAGTGTTAATTAACATAAAGATAGGGGATATACTTGGTAGACGTACATGTGAAACCGATAGTGGAGAAAAAAAGAAAAGTCGGACCATATCCATATGTACGTATGTATTTTTAAATATTCATTTAATTTAGCTTAATTAATATAAAATACTTTGCAGCTATAACGGCGACATGCGATTAAAGAAATTTTTTAAGGTTCTGAATTTTTATCTAATTCACTGATTCCCTGAAGCTTTGGATTTTCGTAAATTCTACGAAAGTGTAGATTCGAAGTAAGAAATTTGCTAGAAAAGTGGCTTTAAGTCTATTGCATAAAGAGGTATAGTTGGTACCGGCAGTGTAGCCAATGCTCGTGGGTATGAGGAGAGTGATGGAACCATTTTGGTGAAATTCCTCGCTCAAGCTAACTGGGTTTGGCTGTAGGCTGAGGTGAAAAGAATTCACAGGACGAACAGGCTTCACTGTTAAGAGTGAAGAGTGTATTTATCCCTCTCAGGAAGGCGCTTTGCCGTCTTCCAGATCTCGACCTGAAGACGGCAGACGNACCGGGAAGGTTGAGAGCGACCCTCGTGCCTCTTTTTATTAGCACAATTTGTTTCATAAGTGAACCTACATAGAGGAGTGACCAAAGCGATTCGTGCTACCGTCAAGTGCCGGTAACTCAAATAAATTTGCAACATTCTTATAAGTGTTAGGCTAACACTGAACCCCTCACAACAGCCATCTAGGAGCACTGGGTTTTGAAATAAAAACTCTGTGGGTTGAGTGGGTTACGTGGTGCCAACATCCTATACGACGAAAGCTGCGTCAGACCGACAACATGTCTTATAGTCTCTCCACACTTCGCTGTAACCAAACTTGCGCAGTTCTGCTATCAGGACTTGGTGATAGCGAGGTGGAAGAACATAATGA
>NW_016234496.1:0-1165 GCF_001687245.7 Rhagoletis zephyria | reverse complement strand
TATATGAAAATGTCACTTTATACAGCTCTTTAAATCTATTTTATTTTTTTATGAATAGGGCGTTAAGATATTATATTGACTTTATATAATTTTAAATTTTCAAACATCATCCAAACCTGTTTTTCACAATTTTTACCTCAAACCTACAGAAAACATCAACAAAATGCTAAAAAAATTAAACACATCCATTTAATTGACCACATGATGTAATTATGAAAACATAAAATAACTAATTCTTTTATATAACAGATAGAATTATCGGTTATTAAAAAGTACTCAGTAAAATGTTTAAGTTAAATAGGCATCATGGTTATTTCTTTAAGCCTTCGGAGGGAGCATAGTCTTATTCGATCAAAAAATATTTATTTTTAACTATTTGATAGCAATTCTACCAAAAAATTGTTTTTTCTTCATGTATATTACATAGGAAATTTCAAAGCCCCGGCAACACGGGTAAATATTAACCCACATATCTCTGGACCTCTGGAAATAGATATGTAAATACATCTCTTCACAAACGCACTTGGAAATACGACAACTTTAAGTTATAGAAGTTTATTATTCAGTTTGAGTGTACAGTTTCCAGCGTTTTTCAATGCCTTCGCCGCATGCAGATGCTCCCCGTTTTCGCAATGTTCATCGTAAAGAACTTCAGTCAGTGCAAGTGCAGGGATATTTATCAGGTGTGCTATTCTCACATGTACCATCACGCAAGCAGCATTCGTGAATGCAACACTAATTTAAGTCTACAACAACACAAAAGCAAAGCGTGAAAAAGCGAGAGAAAACATGAAATTTAATAGTAGGAAAGCCGCAAATAAAACTTTACAAAAAAAATGTAGCCATTTGCCAGCGAAATACGAAACTGTTTGAAACTCGCTAAAGTATTAACAACACCAACAACAACATGTGAGTGATACCGTTGGAATAACGTGCTGTGCAGCTGATTGTCGTGTCGACACATGCAACATGCATTATGGCTGCGGCTAAAATGTACGATTTGTAATAATTTGCTTTGCTTTTTATTGCCTTGCATTTGCTCCAACTTCAAGATGAATGCTACATATGCTTTTGTTATTGTTGTTATGATGGTCCAATTTAAATAGATGAATTTTCATGCAGTCAAAGGCATTTGTGGTCACTAGATGGCAGTATTCTGGAAACT